>NC_091437.1:143664611-143964611 GCF_964237555.1 Oryctolagus cuniculus
TCTGGTATGGGATCATGCCATGTTCCCCAGACATGCTCCTATCAGGGTCATGGGGAATGAGATGGAACAGTGTGTCAAAGTGAAGATCTTCCCAGGAATTCCTAACTGAGAAGCCTACATAACCATATGCATCTGGTTTGCTCAGTGTGTGTATCTATCTTTGTATGGGTATCTGTGTGTTTCAGAGAAGAGTGGCAGTATTAGTCAAATGGGCAATCTCGTCATGGACCAAGACGTGCAAGATGACCTGTCACTCACTGTCACCCCCACCAGTGACATCTTTCTTGAGATATTCACACTCTGCAAGGAAAACATGAAGCACCAACAAAACGCAGGGGAGGGAAGACAGGATGAGTGACAGCCATCCTGTCTCCTCAGGCTATCAAGACCAATTTAGGCATCTGAATGCAAATTAATTTTCTTACCCATATACCCAAATAGGACATTTAGACACACAATCAAGACATCCAAGATCATACAGGCTTCCTCTGGATAATTCAGAGACGTACCTCTGAATATCTACATTTGGTAGATCCTCACCCCCAACTATCATTTCTAAAAATGGATTAGGGCTAGATGGATGTGGGAGCAAAGAAGAGATTGTGATGGCAAAGTGTCTATCAAGTTTTAAAGATGCATTTCTATATTTATAAAAGCAATGTGACAAGGTGACAAAGTCCTTTCCAACAGACAAGCAGACTGATAATGGATACACTTCCTATACAAATCCACACAACACCCCCACACTCCCAAGCCCACAAAGGAGGCATGCTTAGGACAACGTGGGCTGAGATAGCAGGAATGATAAACCTTAATGAATTACAAGCACTGCTATACAAGTATATATATCATGCATGTGCGTGGACACGGATGTTTGAGCATGTGTGTTTGCTGGACAGGAAACTGGTGTAAGAAAGGAAGGGAAGAAAGAAGGAAAGGAATGACAATTAGAAAAGATGGGAGAAAGGCAGAGAGAAAGGGGAAAACCAGTTATCTAGGAGTGGATATTGAGATAGTGGGACTTTAACCAACATCACCAGTTTTTCATCATTCTGCCACTCATTATAGACACAAATTTTTAAATTTTTTTATAAACTTTTTTTTTTTTTTAATTTTTGACTGGCAGAGTGGACAGTGAGAGAGAGAGACAGAGAGAAAGGTCTTCCTTTTCCATTGGTTCACCCCCCAATGGCAGCTGCGGCCGGCGCACCGCACTGATCTGAAGGCAGGAGCCAGGCGCTTCTCCTGGTCTCCCATGGGGTGCAGGGCCCAAGCACTTGGGCCATCCTCCACTGTACTCCCTGGCCACAGCAGAGAGCTGGACAGGAAGAGGAGCAACCGGGACAGAATCCGGTGCCCCGACTGGGACTAGAACCCTGTGTGCTGGCGCCGCAAGGCGAAGGATTAGCCTAGTGAGCCGCAGCGCCGGCAAATTTTTTAATTTTTTAAAACAAAAGATATTTAAATTTGAAATCAACTCCATGAGGGGCCAATATTGTGGCGCAGTGGGTTAAACTGCCATTTGCAATGCAGGCATCCCTTATGAGTGGCAGCTGGAGTCCCAGCTCCTCTACTTCTGATCTGGCTCTCTGCTAATGTGCCTGAGAATGCAGGGAGATAGCCCAAGTGCTTTGGCCCCTGCCATCCACATGAGAGACCCTGATGGAGTTCCACATTCCCAACTTTGGCCTGGTCCAGCCTCAGCTGATACAACCATTTGGGGAGTAAACCAGTGTATAGAAAATCTGTCTCTCTCTCTCTCTCTCTCTCTCTTTCTCTCTCCTTCTCTCTCTGTGTGTGTGTATGTGTGTGTGTGTGTGTAACTCCGCCTTTCAAATAAAATAAACCTTTAAAAAAAGCCTCAATAAGTTCCTATAAAGTTGACAGTAGACAAATAGAGTCTCTGGTCAAGTTCTGTAACTTTAACTCCAGAACATGACAGAGTTTGATAATATAAGCATGTTGAAAAGAAAAGCTATTTGGAAATTCAAAGCATTATTTGCAATTTCAGGGTAAACACATTGCAACGTAACCAAACGTTGGCCGGGAAATCTCCTCGTGATGATTTTACTGATTTTTTACATTTACCTGAAATTCTAGTATGGTGTTTTATTCACTAGAAGACAAGCCTCGTTTTGAGGCACTGAAAGTCACATCAAATGGTATCTAATTGAAGCATGGAATCTGGGAGTGGGAGAAAAGTGACAGCAGATAACTGCTAAGTCTACTTCTGACAAGTGTGGCCAGCCGACAGGTAAAGATGGGATCCCATGTGCCACACAAGCCTGGCACAGCACTGAGTGCCTGGACCGGTTGGTTCTTGAGTCTGGCAGCCCACACTTCACTCTTCAGGGATGGTTCACACCTCCCTGACTTGCTAATTCTCTTTTGGGCACATGCCCTTTGTAAACACACACACAAAGTGAAGAAGTCCACAGCTTTGCTCGGTCCTAGGATCACCAACGTGATGCAGAAAATGCTTTTATGAAGTGTTCTTAGTATCAGTGAAAATGAAAGCCTGGGGGGCCAGCACTGTGGCATAGGGGGTAAAGCCGCCACCTGCAATGCAGGCATCCCATGTGTGCATAAGTTCGAGTCCCAGATGCTCCACTTCCACTCCAGCTCTCTGCTATGGCCTGGGAAAGCAGCAGAAGATGGCCCAGGTCCTTGGGCCCCTGCACACCCACGTATGAGACCCAGAAGAAGCTCCTGGCTCCTGGCTTTGGATTGGCCAGCTCTGGCCATTGCAGCCATTTGGAAAGTGAACCAGTGGATTGAAGACCTCTCTTTCTCTCTGCCTCTTCCTCTCTGTAACTCTGATTTTCAAGTGAATAAATAAATCTTCAAAAACTAATAAAGCCTACTTTGGAACTATGGTCTTCTTACTTTTTATTTGTTCAACTCTTCATTTAGTGGATCATTAAGCCTTTGACTACAATGCAAATTAAAACTTTTATCTGGGGACCGGCATTGTGGCATAAAGGGTAAAGTCACTGTTTGCAGTGCCAGCATCCCATATGGGCACTGGTTCAAGTCCTGGACCTCCACTTCTAATCCAGCTCTCTGCTATGACCTGGAAAAGCAGTAGAGGATGGCCCACGTGCTTCAGTCCCTGCACCCACATAGCGCACCTGGAAGAAACTCTTGGCTCCTAGCTTTGGATCAGCTCAGCTCTGGCAGTTGTGGCCATTTAGAGAGTAAACCAGTGGATGGAAGATTTCTCTCTGTCTCTCTTTGTCTCTCTGTCTTTCTCTGTCTGCCTCTGCCTCTCTGTAACTCTTTCAAATAAATAAATAAAATTTTTAAAAAGTTATCTGAAAAACAATAATAAAATAGTTAGTTGAAAAAAACGACAGCATAAAATCAAAGAGAAGTTGGATTCACATCCATAGATGGCCAAGCTTCACCTTAAGGGTACAGAGAGGCTACAGAACTTAGTCAAGAACACTGATCGGGATGCAAATCCATGTGACTAACACCTTTCCTGGTCTCCCATGGGGTGCAGGGCCCAAGCACCTGGGCCATCCTCCACACCTGGCTCCTGGCTCCTGCCATCGGATCAGCGCAGTGCGCCGGCCGCAGCGCGCCGGCCGCGGCGGCCATTGGAGGGTGAACCAACGGCAAAGGAAGACCTTTCTCTCTGTCTCTCTCTCTCACTGTCCACTCTGTCAAAAAAAAAATAAAAATAAAAAAAAAACACCTTTCCCCATACTCATTCAAATCCAGTCATATTGCCCTAGTGCTATCCCTTGAACATCCCAAACTGTTGCCTGCCTCAGGGCCTTTGTACTGACCGTTCTTTCCAAATGGTAAGTTCTTTCTCAATCTTCATCAGATGGCTCTATTCTATAACCATTTTTCGCCTCAAAAATACTCCTTATAGAGGCCTCCTGGTCTTCACAGACGCAGACATTTTCTAACCTACAGAAAAGCTATTCAAACTCTCTGCCTCGGCAAGCATCTCTCTTGAATAATTTAATCTGTATGTTGGCTAATATTTTTATTCTCTATCTACTGCACTATAAACCCCATGGGCGTCAAGATCTTCTAAGTCCTATTTACTGGTGTCTCGTATGCCTAAGCAAAGTCTGGCCACTATAAATAATCAGTAGACATTTATTAAATGAACAAATGAAAGAAGGAAGAAAGGTGAGGCGCAGGGAGTAGAAACGCGATACACCTGCCCCTCTGTTCACTACCCCATCCTGAACGGCTCACAGATGCTCCTCTTCTCGCTATTTTCCAACCAATCGAGTGAAGACCCGTGCTCACGGGCCAGACAGGGCCCTGTTGCCTGGCCTGCTCCATCTGTAGCTGCCTCCTTCACACCTCAGTGGCCCCTTCTCGCCGTGGACTCGAACTCCCAGCTCCAGCTCTGGGCACTACTACCGTCATCGCACCAGCAAAACCTCGATCTCCTACCTCGAATTCTGGATACAAGTTAGGTTCCCCAGCTGAGCTCTCTGCAATTTCTACTTCAACAGGCACCGCTTGGGCACCATGACTGGCAACGCTCCAGGCTGGGACACACGTGAAAATCCTCAGAACTTCCCCCTCCTCCTCATCTCCAAGCCCCTGCACAAGAAGGGCAGCAGCAGGGAGCGCTAGTTGGGTTTTCTCCTCCCCCTTCCGTTGTACAACTGCACTCAGCAGCAAATATGTTCAATGAAAGGAAGGGACGACCACTGCTGGCCTTGAGGCATGGCCTGGAAGGGGGATATATGACTGCAGAGGGACACAGTGCAACATGGCTGGCTGTGAGACACTAGGCGGAGACAGGTGCATCTGGGGAGCCTGCCCAGTACTTCAGCAGAGACCAGATCGTGAGCTCCTATTAAGTTATAGCATGGAAGTTCTAGAGGCAGTGCCCGCTGGGGAAATGAGCCCCACGGAACTGTCGCATCCCACCTCCCTCCCTCCTCATCTGTATGACCCTGCTTGTCTTCCCTCTATCTCTTCACAAGGCACCTGCGTTTCAGTTCTAGCTCCTGAATGAAGGCTGGCATGGAGTGAGTTCACGGAGAGCCAGCCATCTGTGTGCCGGAAGAATCCCAAACAGCTGCCCATTCCTGGCACCCTCCGTGATGTAAATGGGTACCTGTGGCACAGACAGCAATGCGCATACTTCCTTTATCTGCTAATTTCCTAAAGCACAGAACCTTCTCTCTCAAGAAAAATGGCAGGCAGAAACTCAGGACGTAAACTGGCTGAGAGCAAGGGTTGGGCGTCTGATTGCTGCGCCAGCCCTTTCTCCCCGAATTGATCCCAGAGGTGCACCCAGGCTATAGTTTTCAGGATCAGCAGAACACGGCTCAGGCTCAGAGAGGCTCATAAGGGAGAAAGCATGTGAGCTTCATTATCGAAACAGACCTGGCCTTTAAGATCCACTCTTCTGCTTACTCAACTCTCCGCCTCGATTTCCTTATCTCTGTATGAAGAGCTGCACTCACGCTAGGATTACAGTGAGAACTGCACAACAGTGGGGGTTAGGAGCCCTGCCTCCCAGGGTGAGCACTCCTGAAACAACAGAACAGTTGGAGAGGCAGGAGCTCCCACTGTCATTTCCATGGCTAGACTTCCCATTCCTACACCCACATGCAAGCACACACATTCCTTCATTCCCCAAATTCAAATCTTTTTTCTCCAGAAAACCCTATTTAGTTGCCGAATAACACTATGGTCTTGTGTCATCCAAATTTGATGTTCCAGAATGTTCCCATGAAAATGTATTTGTCAGTTACAGCTTTATATTTATTTCTACAGGGCTAGGGAAGTGGGACCCTGCAACACTCCCTTAACACAGACACTCAGAGGTACGGCAAGAGCCAGGGTGGGCAATACAATGGATTATAAACGTGAAGGGCAGGTGTAATATTTAATGAAAACCAAACTCTACGGTTGAATCCATGTTTAAAGATCCCTGTTCCTGACTGATCTGGCAGGAACACCGGGCAGAGGGAAATGAATGGAAGAAGATGAGGGTGTCATCCTTCAGTTCGGTCCATCTCCCCACAAAACCTCTGTCCTTGGAAAAACTGAGACATCCGGTATTTACTCGAGAGGGACATTCGTCTGACTAGGCAACACGACTCCACTGACACTTGAGTGAAGGAAATGGGTCACGTGTAGGAGAGGGGTGTACCTCCATATCCACGCTTGCCTCATAAATACAAACTCTGAGGGCCAGGATTCCCTGCCACGTTTCTGAATAGGAGAGGGACTGACCCTGCTCTTAGAACCGGAACTCCCAAATCCCCGTCACTGACACCACCGGAACCTACTTGGGGTTTCACCCATCACAGGCATCTCACAAATCAAATAAACCCCCGTTGAGCAAGAAGTGTCGGTACAGTGCCATTTTTATCTTACAATTTACTTGCCACTAAAAGAAGATCACATTAGAGACAACCAGGGAGAGAATCAGTGAGAAATCAGCTCGGAACCCCGAAATCATCAGACCGCGGATTTGCAAATAAAACCCAACTTCCTTAAGCACCACCAAGCACCACCGTAGACACGTCTGCCTGCTCAGTTCTTCTGAAGTGGAGATGATACAGTCCCCCTGGTCTTTAAACCACCGCAGTTGACTGTCTTCTACGTTCGGCCTGGAGCTTCCTGCTTCACGCCCTCCACCCAGCGCAGGCCACTGGATCAGTGACAGTGCCCTCCTCGTCCATCTCGTCATCCACTCCCTCCCCCCGCTACAACTTCCTCTGCCCAGCATCCCCCAAAACACCCTGTTTAGCTCATTCAAGAGCCTTGTGTTAGATTCCTGCTTGTTTGGCATTTTTTTTCCTAGAGTAGCTGTGTGTATATAATATGATTAACAGCTTTAGTCATTAACCAGCATTTCTTTAAGAGGATTGCACGAGATTACCCTTAGGGTCTTGGGCTGAAATCGCTGTACTTGTTTCTGGCCAAGGTAGGTAATGGAAGTTCGTCACCATGTAACAACTCCACTCAGTACTTCACCTAATCGACCGTCCGACCCATAAAAATATTCTTCCCAAACTAATCAAATCATTAAAATGTCAGCCTCCACACAGACACTCCATGACGTGCCTGCTCCTGGCCGAGATTCAACTCAAATGGAATCTTGCTGAATCGCTCTGATTGATGAAGTCTGTGTTTCTTCACAGGGCCCCTTCCCTGTTGCACAATGCTGCCCGCCTGAATGGGTCAGCCCCCGCAAGCAAACACATTGGCTGGAGGCCAGAAGCCAGGCCTTGTCAAGGGGTTTCCTCGTGAGCTGTTCCGGCATAGCAAAGGCTATAAGGCTTTCCCCTGTAGCCAATGTGCTCCAGAGAGTTTGTCTGTGTGCTTAAAATCTGAAGCTGGGGAGGAAAATATCTCTTCTGCATTATGTGCCAAAGAGAATGCTGGCATCAGTGTGAGAAAAACAGGGAAAAGAGAGAGACAGCAAGAAAGAGCGAGCAGGAAGACAGTGACTTGCCAGCTATAGTTTCCTAACAGGGCCTGCTTAGGACAGTTGCTTCCTCTGGCTCTGTAATCAGTGTGCTATTTCTCCAATGCAGCACTGCTCAACTCCGGTTATCTACCGCCTAATATCCTCCAAAGCAATACTGATCAAGATAAACAGTGAGTTCTGGAATCCTTCACTTCTGTAACAGAAGCCTCAATAGGAAACATCTCCCTCAACCCACACCAGTCCAAACTCTGCTTCCCATGCGAACACTCCTTCTATGACTGGACAGAAGAGTGCCAACACCACCGTGTTATCCAGTACGGCAGCCCTTAGCCATACGGGCCTGCTTCCATTTAAATGAACTGAAACTAAACAAAATGAAAAGGTCAGTTTCTTAGTCAAACTAAAGTGATGTACATTGCTTATGACTGGTGTGGAGAATACTGTTATAGGATATTTTCAGAATCACAGAAAGCTGCAGAGTATAGCGCTGTCTTGAAATGAAGAATCAAAAATATCAGAAAAATAGGAGTCATTTTTCTTTACAATGGTCAAAAGGAATGTGTCAGTCTCTAAAGGAAGTAGAGCCATGCCCAGCATAATGACAAAACCATCAAGGACAAACCGCGTGAATGACCAAGGTTCCAGAGATTAGATGACCTAGTGATTTCCTAAAACATCTCGGTTTGTGTAGCTTCAGTCTATGGCGTGTGGCATGACCAAATCACCTAATGACACAGGTCTCAGAAAATATCCCCATCTGTAAATGACACATAACTAAATATTCTTGATTAGTTTTATCTTGCAATATGATAAATTTGGGCCTAGTGTCCACTGGCACTCTTTAACATAAATAAATGTTAACTCTCAAGGTCAAAAAGTAATCCAGGGCACCCAAGTTCATAGAAATTTTGGAAATATGCACTGAATACTTGCCATCTACGAGGAAGTCTACCCTAAGATGTCTTTGCAGCTTCAGCTCCAGAAGAAACTCATCAGGCCCCCCAGGGAGTCCAGGTCCTCTGCTATTTCCCAGGTAAGTTGCACAATCTCATGCCCCTCCCAGCTCATCCAGCAGCTTCCTCCCATTGGAGGCCTCCCTGGCCCCTGGAAGTTCAAGGCCGCACTCAATTGCTACCCATTGTATAGACTGCTTTCAACTCCCAAAAGCACTAGGCCATCAATAGGAATCTTCATAATAATAGCTCTCATTTATCAATCTGTGGCCATCTGTATTTTACACAGATAATTTATTTAATCCTCATATCCCTGTGAGGTAGGAGCTATTGCTATTTCCATTTGACAAATGAAAAAGGTGAAGTGAGAAAATTAAACTCCTTGCCCAAAGTCCCACAACTGGTACATAATAAAGCTGGAATATGACCTTAAGGCCCTCTAAGACCAGATACTAAATTCTCCACCTATGTCTGTACACGTCCTTGCTTGTGGTTCACATCCCATTACTCCTCTTGATGACTGAAACTTGCATATGCAACTGTCTCAACCCCATTTCCTTTCCTTAACTGTAAACTCCTTGAATACAAAGATCACATCTTACTTATTTTTTTTTTTGCTTTCACCCAGCACACAATAAATAGAAAAGGAAAAAAAAAAAAAAACTGTAAGGCAAGTGAATGAACCAACGAATTCCATTTAGCTACTGGATGTGCCTACGGCTTGTAAAATTTAGTTCTACAACACACTAGGAAGTGATGGCCTTTTTCAACCCCCAGACATCAGTCCTAGGTCTTCCAACAATGCCTCAGTTTCCCTCTGACCAATTTTCACTGTCACACCAAGTCATGGCTTTCAGGGGCACAAGCCAAGTTTGGCCACCTGAGTGGCAGCCAGAGTGTCATCCGAGAACTGACACTGGTTTCCACCATCTCTCCTAGGGCCCAGCCCATGCAGGCAGCGGATGGCCGCAGGCTACCTGCCTGGCTCAGAAGTAAGTAGCAGCATTCAGACTGGCAGTGGAAGAAAGGGCTAGCCCAGACAACCAGCCTGAGAATCCACTGTAAAATCTCGAAGGCTATGGAATTCTGGAGGTGAAAAGAGGAACAAGCTGAGCAAGCACTTCTGGGAGAGTCCCCAGGAATACTCCCCAGAGGACCAAAGGACTAAGCCAGCCTAGAAGGATGGAGGTTATGGCTCATCTCAATCCACACAGCCTTTACTACAGCTACGTACTGAGGGTCTGGGGAGTAGCTGTTTAATGGTGAACGCAAGCATATTGTGCCCTCAAGAAACTCATTAGTCTAGCAGGGAGCCAGACACTAAGCCAATCCCCAGTGACACCAGGTAGAGCTTGATTTATGCTACAATGAAGCATAAAGAAGCAGCCAGCCAAGACAACATCACTAATTCTGACTGAGGAGTTCTGGTCTGGGGAAAATGTCCCAAAACTGGAATCTGCCTGGGTCTTGAAGGACCAAGAGGAGTTTGATCACTGGGGATAGTGGAAGCTGCTACTGTGTTGCCCCATCCCTTTTGCTAGGCCAGTGCAACCATCCCTAAGCTATTGTGCTGGCTGCCAATAATAGCTCCAGAAAACTGACTTTGTATTCATGCCCTTGAAGCTGTCATTTCCAGGGGGACTGGCTCCCCAAACCCAGAAGCATCCTAGAGCCAACACTGATTTCTTTGAGGGTCTAAAGGCCAGCTTTCTAGGCTCAGGGTGGCACTGCTCTATGGGTTCACTCCTGTGGCAATTCCCCATAGCCTCAGACTGAGCTTAGACTTCAACTAAACCCACATCTTGGTAACACTCTTGCTCAGCCTTTTCCTGCTTCCCTCATTCCTTGACTGGTTTCTCTGAACCACCTGCCCAAGACTCTCCATCTCAGGCCCTGCCTCTAGAGATCCTTACCTAAGACAGCAGGCAAGAGGGGGAACAGCAACCAAGGTGAAGGGGCTGTCATGTGCAGAGGATCCGGGCGTGGACACCTGGTGAATGCAGGCAGTCTGCCAAACGTCTGGCTAAGAAGTTTGGATTTTATTACATAGGCAATGAAAACCACTGGGCAGTTTTAGGATAGCAATGAGAAATTAAGAGTTTCCAAGTTGCAAGATTGTAAAGCAGGCTTAGTTGTTGCCTATGGAAGGGTACAAAGACCTTCGGCTGGGCCCACCACTTAGAAAGTTGGTGATCTGGGCAAAGTCTATTCAGGGTGCAACCAGGGTAGAGGCAATGAGATATGACAAGCGCCTGGATTCCCAAGGGACAGGAACAGCAACGCACCTTGCAAACTTGTCATTAGGGAACACATCAAGGTCCTTCTAGACACAGTGCAAAAAGGATAGCTCTGAAGGAAAACTTTTTTCAGCACCAAACCCATAAAGGCCTCCTAAAAGGACCTGGCACAGAGGGGCTCTGTTCATATACATTGCAAACCCTCCTACAAAACCTGTTACTCCAAAAAGAATCCCTCAAACAGCTTCAAACACAAACCCCCTGTCACTCTCCTTCAAGTGACCACTCATTGTATAATGAAAACACAAGGCAGAAAACACAACTTCAAACCTCACGCCATCCAATTAATGACATCTGGGCAACCATAAGCATGAGCAGCACTCACCTCTCTCCCTGTGTTACTGCACACTGCTAATGCCACCACTGCCATCACCCACTAGCTCTGCCTCCTGTTTACCCTGCCAGGCATCATGCTAATCCGCGGTTCTAATTCCACATATTCAATACACATTTCATCCCATTTTCAGACAGAACAACTGAGGTTTAAAGAGTAACAACTCAAAGGCCTGGGACATAAAGATAGGTCTACCTGGCCCCAAAGTCCATCATCTTTCCACCACCTCATCCTGATTTCTTAGCCTCACTTATGTCCAATTTTACTAATTTTAACATGGAGGACACACTGACATATAAAACCCCAACATCTCACCTCTGAACTCAGTTGCAAGTTCCTTCCTATTAAGTTTGTGTTCCCAAGGAACCACACCTTTCTGTCTTCTCTCTGTACCCCATCGGCACATACCATAGATCACCCATACACTTGAGGTACGTATGCATCCTAATTCTCAAGATGCTCTTAGACTAGAACGGCACAGGACAAAGGCAGACCTGGCCCATGTCTCTGATATCCCCAGAGCCCAGCACAGTGGCTGCTATGTGTAAGTGACAAGAAAATTCCTATACCCAAAATCCACCCTGTCCTACAGAGCGTTCTTAAATCATAAAAGGTCAGATGGCTGGGTTCTACTCCCAGCCCTGGAAGAGTCAAGGGATCCTGGCAAAACACAGAATTTCTTTTCTCTGAACCCTTTTCATGGGTTATTGGTACATGAAGGCATTGGCCTAGAAATTCCCAAGGATGTGTTGTAGTATGCTCTGGTTGGGTTTCCCTTAGCTGAAATGCCTAAGTACAACAGTGCTTCAGATTTTCAACAGGGTCTCACATTTTAGAACCTGTATACAATGAGCTATCTTGGAGCTATGTCTCAATTCTAAACACGAAATTCATTTATGGTTCATATATACCTTATACACAAAGACTGAGGGTGATTTTACGCAGCATTTTTAGTGTACCCTATTTTTCAACTGCAACCCATCACATGAGGTCAGGTTTGGAATTTTCCACATATACTATCATATTCATATTTAAAAATTTTCAGATTCTGGAGCATTTTGGAAGCTCAACCTACACAAAGAATCTGGTCAATATACATATTTATGCTAAAACAATTTTCTAGCAGCTTTTAAATGTGCTTTTAAATGCACATTTGTGAAAATCTTCATGTGGAAAACCTAAGCAGTTTAACTAGACAGCTTGACGACTTTCTCCTTCATGGAGTATATTTTAAGGAAGCATTTATTTAGGCAATTTTTAAAAACTGATTTTGTTTAAAAGTTTAGTGTAAATATTGTCTAATACTAGTAAGGTACAGATAAACAAACATTTTTATAAACTACTGGGAATAAAGTGAATTAGGAGGTCTTCTGTGGAGGGCAATTTGACAATTTACCCTATAGAAACACCTACAGGCATGCAGAGAAATAGCTATGATCATCCTAATAACAACATCGATTCTAACAACATATCACAAATAACCACATGGCAACAATAAGTAATAAATTATAGCACATCTATGCAAAGGAGTATTGCATAGCCACATACCAAATAATGTGTTTACACAGTGTATTTACTAGAATACAAAACTGCTAATGGTACACTGTTGGGTCAAAGAAACTCATTGGGAAGCCATGATGAGGGTAAAGAAAATACGTACAGGTACCCGGGCATTTGTGCCTGAGTGTAAGTGGTATGTGTTTTAGCAGAGAACACAGATCAATCAACAGGAATATATGAGAGGTGGATTTTCAACGATTATTATTTTCATCACTTTCTTTATTCCATGTGCAATAACACATACAATTTGTTTCTAATTTGCCATGTGAAATGACCTCCTACTTAGGCCAGGAAGCAGGTAGTTAGGATGTGACATTGCCACCTCCTTTGATAATGAGGTAGTTCTTCACGGCTCACACACCTCGGGTTGTCCCTACTATGGATGCAGGGTAACTCATGCCAGGGCCCCAAGCAGTACCACTGCAAACCTTGCCAAGATTTTTGGCTTCACCCTGATTGCCAGCTCCCAGAGTGACTACTCTGCTATCTACTAAGGGTTCAGCTCCAAATGCCTTTCTCAGAAACTCTGCACTTGTGTATAATGAATATAAAAGAGATTTCAGAGGGTGTGGGGGTTTTTATCTGTTGTTCCTCCCCCAGTTTACCATGAAGAAGCAGGAGCAGGGAATCTAATGTCCCAGCAGCAGTTGTCCTAACATTCAGTTACTTTTAATCATTCCCTTGCTACCCTGTAAAGCTGTTGATTGGTATTGGAAGAAATGAAAATTCACTAACAGCTTTGCTTGCTATGGCCATCCTGTGCATATACAAAAGTGCTTATAAATAACAGAAAGGATAGAGTTTAAGACAAAACAACTATATGACTTTTAAATTGTGAAATTTCCGATGATAGTTGAAATGCTTTCTAAGGAAGAATACATCTATTAAAAAAAAAAAAAGGAAAGACAATTTCTATTACTGATAATGCTGTTGTCTTTAGATGAATCCCCTGAATTCAACATATAGCAATTATAGTTGACCTTCCTTTCCTACCAACAATAAAAATAACAATAATACTGTCATAACGTTCTGGGAATGCTATGGAATAGGCCAATGCACAGAGCTACGGAAACAGATGCCCACATTGACCACGCCCACTTTACTGAAGCTCAGAGAGGTTAAGAACCAAGTTCACACAGCTGGGTGTTGACACCAGTGGTCCTAGTCCCTGTACTGTACCTTTCCTCAATTAAATCACCAGGCTGTGCTCCCTGAGGCTGTTTTAGCAAAAGAGAGTCCAACAATTTTCCAGCCTAACTTTTCTCAGGCTGGCTTAAATAGAGCCCTCTCAACGGCCATTTGGACAGAGGGGACCATTTGGGGGGGTTCCCACCATCCTCTTCTCATTGAGGTGCTTTGTGGCTATTTTACTGTTGGACTTTCCTATTAGATTCTACATGTACAGAACATTTGAAAAGTATTCATTCTCCAAATTCCTACGTTATAGATTTGTAAACTATAATCTAATATCAAAGGTATGACTGGAGAAAAATGGGCATTTAGTCTAGTAGTTAAGATACCAGGGAAGAAGCCCACAATCTACACTGGAGTACCAGGGGTGAGCTCTGGCCTCCAGCTTCCAATTCCAGCTCCCTGCTGATACAGACACTGGGAGTCAAAGTTCAAGTAATTGGATTCCTGTCACCCACTTGGGACCTAAATTGAGTTCCTGGCTGCTGGTTACAGTCTGGCCTGACCCAGCCACACCACTGCAGATGTGTGGGGAATGAATCAACAGATGGGAGCTGTCTGTCTCTCTCCCCTAATCTTACTTTTTGCCTTTTAAAGAAAAAAAACTATGAGTGGAGTTTCAAAGGCATCCATTTTAATCTGGATTTGTTGGAGAGGCAAATTTTACTGTGTCTACGTCCGTTTCCCATTTGGCAGGAACACCTCAGTAATGACTTTTACTTTATGTCAATGTTCTGAAGGAGAACCAATGAAAGGGACAACGGAGCACTCAGTACACACCGAAGTCCCACATAAATACTCTGTGCTGCTTAATCCCAGCATGCTCAGGGGCCTGTTCCTGGAGGTGGCCACAGAGATGGAAGGTACAGGCAAGCCACAGCCTGCTGAGACACAACCAGGAAGCTGAACAACGGCCGGTGCAGAGCTGGGGGTAGCAAGAACAGCAGACAACAGGCATCATCAACTGCAGCTGGTTCTTGGCCTGAGGACCACGTACGGGCTCAGAGCTGCTTTCAGACAACAACAGGCGCCAATCCAGGGGAGGGCCATGGCTTCTTAATTATTAACATCTCCTGTTCCCGTGTGGATTCGCCATCAGTGCTGGCTGCCACCTGGCACACTTCCGAGCCATTTCTGACCATCCTCTTTGGGGAAAGTGAAACTTAGAATCAGAAACGGGAAAGAATTGGCATCTGGCTCCCTGATAGGCCTCCTTCCTCCCCGGCTGCTTCACCAACATCTCAGAAGAAAACATGGATGACCTCGAGACCAATTTCAAGATATTTACTAGGAGTACCCTTGAGATCCACGTGGGCTACCTGAGCTGAGGACTGTTATAAAGGAAATTCCTAGGCCTGAGGCAGAGTTCTGTTCCGTCTTGTTAAAAGGGACCACAGTAAGGTATTAATTCCACTGGGTAGTAGAAGGAGAGGGAAGGCAGACATGATCATACACAGATGTATGAAATCCCATAAACCACTCTTGTGGGTAAATGCATTTGCGTCCCATTTAAAGCGGGGTGAAATTGTCTGGATATCCAGTTGTGGGCTGGAGACCTAGCACTCAGTGCTCAAACATGTAAATTACCTTTGACATGGATCCAAAATCATCCTTGTCTTCCTTTAATTTCTGTTGAGATGTTTATATTAAAAAATATACAACTGCATCCTATAATTTTCAAGGATTAGCTACTATGAATTAAACTCTATCACATCTATTTAAAAGGAGATGTTTATCTCTTAAGTGCTGGCACAGCAAATTGTTCTGGAAAAGCTCCAATCATCCCCCAAATTCTGAAACGTTCCAAATTGATGACACTATGATCACAAACACCATCAGGAGGATCACTTCAGGATCCCACACAATGAGGACTATGGCAGGTTCCAGGCAGGAAAGCGAAAAGTTGCCTGACTTGCAACAATGGCAGATTACTGTCTTGATCATTAACTTAAATCACATGCCTGCCTACTCTGGAAAGCATGGCCCAGAGAACAAAGGAGAAATAAAAAGGGAGGCATGGCCTTCATTCCTAAGGAGTTTAAAGTCTAACAAGAGATACAAGACAAACAAAAGCAAGGACACAACCCTATTGGAAGCATAAAACCAGAGTACAAGTAATTGTATCTGTGTAATTAGCTTAAGGCAGAAATTATCTTAGTTTCACTTAAGAGGTCAGCCAGAGTCCCTGTTCTTCCCTTCCTGGACCTCTCATTTGAAGGGGACTTGTCCCAACCACCACAGGCAGAACAAAGATTTGGAGGTCATTTTTATGTCCAAAGTGACAGCTGAGAGAATGCCTGCACACCCTCTCCGTAATCCATAAATCAGCACTCTGGATGCGTGGAGAATCATGTGTTTTATTTGTATCTTTCTTGCTTCTAAAAAGATTTAGGGTAATTTACAATAAACATTCAAATGCCCAGGACAATTTAACAAAAAGGAATAAAAAAGCTGCCTACATGGATAAGAGAAAAGAGAAGGATGTTTCGAGCTAGTAACAGGTTGATCTTCCCAAGAAGCGCCAAGTCTGATTGAAAGCTTCTGGCACCACATAGTGGGATGAGAGGAGGGAAAAAAAGTCATTCTGACCCTCTTCACCTAATAAAAGACACAACAGCAGTTTATGAGAAGGCAGCTTGAGTTAATATTAACAGATAAGAACAAAGTCAAAAAAATTGCAACATTGCTCAAGCAGTAGCATTGAGCTACTTGCATTTTAAGATCATGGATTCCATGAGAATCCAAGGAAGATTCTAGACCATTTCCCACATAAACTCTTTTGTACATACCATCAGGGTTCCATAGACCTAGACTGAATATTTGCCATGGGAGTTTCCAAAAAGTTCATATTCAAAGACGAAACCCTTGATATTTGCTCTTTACTGAATACATTAAAGGCCACTAGTTAAACCCCATGAATTTGGTTCCTTCCTCTGCATGTGCAGCCAACAATGGCATAGAGCCATAAATCAGAATCATTCCGCTTGAAAGGAACTTTAGCAAAACCCGAGTAATTTGTCTCAATCTTGTTTTTCCCCTCTCTATCTTGGGACCTGCTTTCATTCTTATGCTGAGATATTTTCCCTGTTTATCTTCTTATGCTTTTGTGTTGTCGGTTTTGAATTCTTGGCTTTCACATATTCTGCATCTTAAATTCTCTTAATTCACTGTGTAATTAAAACACCCATGCACATTTGTTCTCAATTAATAGTGACAAATTATTCCCCAGTGGAAGACAGTTCTATTCCAACTTGGAACTGGAAGGGCGGATAGGCCTGAATTTTAAATGTTGTCTAATGACTTTAATATTCTTTGTTGAATATACTTATGAAAAAGATCAATGTATCCTTGGAAGACAAATATTCCAGAATCTCATTCTCATCCTCAAAACCAGATGATTCCACAAATTCCCAATGAGTTTTCTAATCTTTATTCCCTAAATAAATAATTTGTAAATGTTAAACTGGACACAGAAAAGGCAGTCAAAATGAATTGAATAGCATTTAGGTTGAATAACAAAAATCATTTTGAAGTCTATGAGTCTAATATAAAACTTACAGCTTTAGAAATATTTGTGAGAATTAGAAAAACCATAGTGGACTGAAGAGAAAGCTGATGTAAGGAACTGATGTCAGTTCTTACTATAAATATATGTATATGTTTACATATATTAAATTATAAATTAAATATATGTTGCTATATATTAAATATATATCACAAGTATCAAGGTAGAGAAAGCGACAACATTTGGAAGTTATTCATTTAGGCTTTATTATCAGCCTTATAAGATTTATCTATTTATCTTAAAAGTCAGAATTACAGAGAGAGAGAAAGAGAGAGAGAGAGGGAGAGAGATAGATCCTGTTTTACTCCCCAGATTACTGCAATGGCCAGACATTTGGCCAGGCCAAAGCCAGGAGCCAGGAGCTTTTTCCAGATCTCCCATGTGGGTGGCAGGGTCCCAGGTAATTGGGCCATCATCCGTTGCTTTCCCAGGCCATTACCAGGGAGTGGGATAGGAAATAGACAGCCAGGACTCAAACTGGCGCCCATATGAGATGCCGGTATCCCAGGCAGCAGCTTTACCCACTACACTTCAATACCAGACCAATTATCAATCTTTTGTAGCAACAATTACAAAATAACTAAATGGAAATTAAATTGCACCTATTTGATTCATAAGTAATGACGTGATAACAAGTTCCCAACAATATGAATATTGTAATAAAGAGATTTTTCACTAATTTTAGGAATATTTAGAGATGGAAAAAAAAGAATCATTCATTCATTTTTAAGGATCTGGAACTCTGAGAAACTGTGCTAAGTATTTTACTTAAAGTACAATTTTTTAAGTCCAACATGAATCCCATATGGGAAATAAAATTATGCCCCCATTTTGAAGACAAGGTAACTGGGGCTCAGAGAGCAAGGATTAGATGGCGTCTAAGGTTCCTTCTAAAATTACTAACGAGGGCATTTTTTGTAGGCTTGCCATAAAAAAAATCTCCATGTCCATAGTGAGGCCGCAGACCTTCCTCTCAGCAGGTATTCACACAACCGATTCTAACCAGGATGATTGTCAAGGCCAAATGGGGAATGACACGTAGAACTTTGTTCAGGGTTCAACACACTTTAATCATAGCAGATAAAGCCTGCTGTTCCCCTTTTTCCTAGAAATGAGGTATAAGTCCAATTCTTGTTTATTTAAGCTCCTGGCACAATAAACCCTTACTCTGTCAAAACAGGAGAATACAACAGTTAAATGAAAAGTGGCCCCGAGAAGAGAAAAGCTGTCTTGTGCCAGTATCACAATCAAGTCCAAATTGTCCCTTTGGGGTTTATATCAGCTTAACCTGATAGAACTAGAGATGAACACATTGGGAGAAGAAGTGAGTTGAAAAGACAGAGAAAGAGGCTGAAATCTGGCACATTGGAACATTAAACAGAAATGACTGAATTGTGTACAAAGAAATTATCCAAGTTCACCTTGATTGCTTTAGTGGTATCCACACAAGAGCTTTCATTATATATTCTGAGCATAGCTGCTTACCATGCTACATTATATCCATGAAAATACAAAAATATAAAAGAAAAGAAAATGTGGGTTTCCATACATTTAAACAAAAGAGCAACTTGAATTCTGGACCTTAATACCAGAATAAATTTAATGAATGTCAAAAATAATAGTATCAAAACACATAAAAAAAGATGGTTCCCGGTTCAATCTAATTCTATTTGATATCATTTTCTTATGGAAATCTTTTCTGAGCATTAATCAGCACCTCTGTAAAAGCAGAAAGTGGGAGAAGAGGTAACATTTTAGAATATTATGAGGACCATTTTTTAAATATATTTGAAAGGTAAAGAGACAGAATGACAGAAAGAGTGCTCATCAGCTGAATCACTCCCCCAAATGCCTGCAAATATCCCAAATCCCAGCTAGCGCTGGGACAGGCAGAAGCCAGAAGCCAGGAACTCAACCCAGGTCTCACACATGGCTGGCAGGGACCCAATCGTTTGAGCCATCACTACTGTGTTCCAGGGTGCACAACAGCAGGAAGCTAAAATCAAGAGTGTTGCCAGGACTCGAATGCAGGCATTCCAAGTGGTGCATCCTAACCATGACAACCAGCACCTGCCCTGTGACTGATTATTTTAAGGAAAGAATCAAAACCCTTTGCCCACTGGGAGTCAGCAGGAATGGAAGACTTTCTTATGTGACTTGGACATTTCCCTACATAAACAGCCTTCCTTCACTCCTTGCTCTTTCAGATCTTACTCACAGCTTATTAGTGGAGGTAAAGAAATAGGTTCATGGTGTCACAGAAAACTGAAAACAGCACAGAGAATTCCTGGTTTTGCTTGTTTCTGATCCTTTGTGATTCAGTAACTATAAACACCAATTGTGGCATGTAAATCTGATTGTTTGATTGATTCATTCATTTTCACTCATTCAGATGAATTAGAACCTTGGAATACAGTGAAGAATAAGCCACGACTCTGCCTTCATGGTGATTACCTCCTGCTCATGGAAATACCAACAAGAACCAATGCAAATGCAACAAGCCATTCTTCTGCCTACTCCTCCTTAGTGTTTAATACTCTCTTTGAATATGAGATTCAAAAAATTATAGAAAATGAATTGAAATATGAGTATATTTTAGTGAAAAATTTTGAAATCTGTGTATGCTGTTTTCATAATATACATTTTCCAATAACTTTTTGAAGACCCCTTGAACACCCCTGAGTAGATGACTTGATCTACATTAGCTCCACAAACCACAGACCAAGGCCAGATCTGGACTTCCGCCTATCTTGGTATGACATGCAAGCTAAGAATAATTTTTACATTTCTAAATTGTTGGGGAAACAAAATCAAAATAATAATATATGAAACTCAAATTTCAATGATCATAAATGTTTTCATTGGAACATGGTCACGTTTGTTCATTTGTGTGATATCCACGGCTATGTTTAAGTCACCATGGCAGAAATGCACAGTTGTGACAGATCATACGGCTCACAAAGCAAAAACTATTCAATGTGTGGCATATTAAAGAAAGCAGTTTACTGACCCCTGGTCTAGATGGTTTGGACCTTATCCAACATAACAGTAATTAAATCAATGTCCAAAATCATTAGTATCAGAACACATAAAAACACTGGTCATAGTAGCTTCCAGTGGAGCTTATTCAGTAACTATTCTAGGTGATTTCTAGGGCAATAACCTAGAAACACACATCACTACATTCTGTTTTTATTAAATAACAGACACATTAGTTGTACAAGTAATAAATTATGAAATATTAAAATGTTATTTGAGCACAAAATTAGTGTCACATCACTTTTAATATACAATTGGTTCACTTGTCCAACACTCACTCAGCAAATATTTATAGAGTAAGTACTGCCTTCCAGCTACTCTGCTAAACAGTGCAGACAGATGAGGATGACATAATTCGCTAAGGAATCTATAATTTAGCAGGAAAACAAATCAACTTTCAAAAGATATGAGTGAAAAGGCATTTCATAACAAAGCTTCAATATTCTTTCCCACCTTGTCTTAAATGAGCTAAGCAGAGAAGAGGAGAAAATAGATTTGTGTGTCCCAAAGCAGCTCATCAATTTAATAGGTAAAGGTTATTCATTGTCTGACACATTACAAGCATATGGGGTAAATGATTGAAAAAGAGTCAGAAAGCCAAATATTTAATAGCACTTAACATTGGCAAGGAGGTACGTATTTTAATTGAAATAATTAATTTCCCTTCTTTTTACCCACTTTACCTATTCTGCCCCAAATAGCAATCCCCTGGGGATTTGAAGACTAGTCTTTTATTTTGAGCTCTAACCTAGTTGGCTCCTCAGCTGTCATCTCTGTATCTACCCATCCATCTACCCACAACACACGTACATACACACACACACACACACACACACACACGCTTTCATCTTTCCCAAGAAACTATTCAGCCAACATAACTGTGCTAGGTTGCCTTTCACTGCATAGAAACTGGTCTGGGACCCCAGTCCATGGGAGAAAAGGTTATTCGCTCCGACAGTTCTATAAACGGTCTCTCCGATTACCGGGAACCCCAAGAAAGCACACAGTACAACCAACTCTGCCAGCTTCCTCTGCACTGCTCTGCTCTCTACAACTACCTCCGCTCTGTCTGCTGGCCCACACTTCTGGCGACAGTGCCATCCTGGAAGCTTCAAGGTACTCAACGGCCAGCCCCAAATTATCAAGACTGGACCTTTGCTCTCAGTTTAGACTACACTGTATAATGAGCCACCCCTGCAACTCTTTCATCATCTCGATTTTTCATTGAACATTTATTATAAAACTGATGGATTTAATGCTTTTGATATCATAGTAATAACTCTCATTTCCTGAATGCTTACTATGTGACTGGCACTATCTTAAGGGCTTTATATGCATGAACTCATCCGGTTCTCATATTAATCTCCTAAATGCTATTATTATCACCCCATTTTACACCCGAGGAAACAGGCTGTGGTGAGCATCTGACTACCACTCCAATGTCCAGTCTGGCTTCCTTTCTCCTTTGTAGATGGGTCTCCACTGTGTATCTACTCCTCCAGCCACCAGCCCACAGGAAATGGCTCATGCTGGTAGAGCAGCTCAGAGCTGCTCTTCTGCTCTCCAGTGAATGAACTAAGCAGAGATGCAGGACAGAAAGTCTACCAAGGGGTTCCATGAAGGTCTCCTTGCTCCAAAGGAGGACCAAAGAGGAGGCTGCCTCTAGGGCCACCAGGCATTTCTTGATGGTGTTGTCTACAGCTGTTCTGCCCCAGTGAGAAGAAATCATCTGTGACCAACATGGGCTTGCTGACCAAGATGGCCATGTAGACAGGTGTAAAGTGCTAAAGACCTAGGATATGGCTGAGCCATGGCACAACCCAACCCTGACGCTCGTTAACTATGCCAGTCCACAAGTATATGTCCTTGCTAAATGATGCAAACAGTGAACGCAACTGAGGTTCAAACCAGGCTAAATTTGGAGCCTTATTTTTAACCCCACCAGTGCTCAACCGGGTCATAATTCACAACTCCATTACCGTCTCTGCGCACTCGAGGCAACTGTGAATTATTTAAAACAAATGCCCTAATGGCACAGCACCATCCAACCTGCAAAGCAAAGAACTGCTTCTTCACTCAGAGCACTGTTGACACCACATGTGTGGATGCCCCCACACCAACAATTCGCCACCTCTCTGGCTACCAACTGCCACAATGAGCCAGTCCAGGTCTGATACCAGATACCCAAGGTTAGCACGGATGCCACAGATTGGGACTCCATCTCCCAAGACTGCCCCCCACCTCAAACATCATTGATAAGCCCAGGCCCTGTACTTCTGACCCACCAGATTTAAGTTGAAGGTCCCAACAACCCCTTCCCTGTGTTCAATAATTTACCAGAAGAGGTCACAGAGCTCAGGTGAACAGATTCCTTTCTGTTTCTATTTTATTATAAAGGATAAAGAAGTCCATAGGGTGAGGCCAGAAGGGTCCCAGGCACCGGAGCTTCTGTCCCCGTAGAGCTGGGAGCTCCATATTCCTGGTGTGGGGATGAGTCCACCAGTCTGGAAGCTGAGGGGTTTTCAAAGGGGGCTCATCAGAGAGGCATACCTGATAATTATCAAGTCAACTTCCTGTCGCTCCCTCCTGTCTAGAACACCGTGGAGGAATGTGGGTAAAATCCCAGCCTCTAATCTCAGCTTGATCTTTCTGGACAGCAGTTCCCCATCCTGAAGCTATCCAGGCATCCCCCAAGGAGTCACTTCCTCTATTAGAGGGAAAGACACTTTCCCCAGGAAATTCCACAAGATTGACGAGAGCCGGCTGTCTAAGACACTCTTGGAACCTCCACCACTCAGGGATTACAAGGGTTTCAGGGGCTCTTTGTCAGAAACCAGGAGAAGAGACTAAATAGAAAGTCTTTTTCACAGGACACCGACCAACAACATCCCACCAACTGCTCAGCCTCTGCCTAGAACAGGAGCCCACCCAAGTGCACCCTAGGCGCAAAGAGTTCTTGCTTTCCTCAAAAAAAAAAAAAAAAAAAAAAAAAAAGCAGTAGTTTAAAGATACATCGTAATCACTTCTGCGTATCTACTGTTCATAGGTAACCTAAAACTTCAGCATCCATTTGAAGTGTAGTTATTCTTCAAAACTTATTCAAGAGACACAGAGAAATAAACAGAGACACAGATAGAGACAAACTGCCAGAGAGAGCTCCCAATCTGTGCACTCCCCAAATGCCCACAACAGACAGGTCTCTCGTGTGGATAGCAGGGACCCAGCTACTGAAATTATCACCTTGTGCCTTCCCAGGGGCCATATTGACAAGAGACTACAATTAGATGTTGAAGCCAAAAACCAAACCCAGGCACTGTGATATGGAGTGTGGGCATCGTAATAGGTATCTTAACCACGGCACCAAATGGCTGCCCCTGGGGCACAGCAGGTTAAACTGCCATGTGGAATGCAGGCATCCCGTATCAGAGTCCTGGGGGGCTCCACTTCCAATCCAGCTCCCTGCTAATCCACCTGGGAAAGCTGCTGAAGATGGTCCAAGTACTTGGGTCTCAGCCACACATGTGGAAGACTCAGATACAGCTCCTGACATCAGCCTGACCCAGCCTCAGCCACTGCAGCCGTCTGGGGAGTAAACCAGCAGGTGGAAGAGATTCTTTCTCTCCCTTCCCCTCTCCCTCTCTCTGCTTTCAGATAAATAAATATGTCCACTCCTGCGCATGATTATCAATGAGTGATCATACAACAAAAAAGTCACAATGCTATAACCATGGATTTTTTTAAGGCAAAATGGGAAGTAAAAATGGAATTTCCTGACTAGTATAGGAAGACCCCCCCCCAAACGTCATCCTATGAGCACGCAAAAATGAGTCTCGGGCAGTACCTGCAAACAGAGAAACAGGCTTCCTTGCTTTCTTACCTTAAGACTGTGAAGCAGCAAAGGGGCATCCCCAGCTGGGTTTCCTTCCCTGGGTAAATACTCACAAAGGGGGTCAGAGGTGGGTGCACGCACAGGTGGGGGGGGGGGGCGGGAGTGGAAATACACTGGAGTGGGCCCACGATACCTGTCACCTCCAGAAGGCTGGGAACTGAAAAATGGGCCGAGGAATTCAATCCCACGACCATGACTGAGGCAGCTTCCACCCTGGTAAATGAAGCGGCAAGTCTGAAACATGTTTCACCTTTACTATGCTGTAGCTACACAGGCCACGATTTCCTTCTTAACAGGAACCACCCGAGAGCTCCAGAGAGGCGGTCCATGCACAATCCCTCCTGGCTTTGTGTCTTGGTGACAACACTGTGTTGCTAGCAGTCACTGGGAATTATATACACTCCAGGGGGAAGGGCCTCAGAAGTGTAGAGAAACCACAGCAGATATTAAAAGCAGAACAGCCCATGGGTGAGTTTTAAGGGTTTTCTACATCATCTTGTTAATCTTGTTACTGCTAACATTTTTAGAGACACTTTAAACTTCCAGATAAAAGCATACTTGTGACTAAACAGCAAACTATTCAGCCAGCAAAACAGTGCCACTGAATCAAATTGTCTATGCCAGGGCAGCTAATGAACAACCAATATGCCCATGAGTGGTAATGAGTTTGGAATGCCTCCTGCCCACAACACAAGCACTGAACTTCGTCAGGTCTAGCACCGTGGGCACCAGGAACGATACTGACACAGGAAACCAGAAACTCTGGACACAGGCCTAGCTCTGCCTGACGTGGCTACTCCCTCTGTGTCCTGGCCTAGAAGATTCAAGAAGCCATGCAATTCTGTTCACCCCTCCATTATCAGTGACCACATTAGCTAGAAAATGAAACATCTTACTGAAATGGTGAAAGGTGCGAATTCTTAATAGGTACCATGCAATGTTTTAATCAGGACTGGGCATTACTGTAAAATTGTGCCTGCAAATAGACTCCTAATCTTCTCTGAGGAGGATTAGGGGCTTGACTGGGACAGGTGTGTGCGCACGTGTGTGAACGCACACTCGAAACAAGTCGATAAAGATGGAAATTCATCAAGGTACCCCCAAGCACATTTTTCAAACACCAAAACTCTGCCCTGCTTCCACACCCAAAACAAATGTTTTGAGACATTTTAATGGCCCATGAGGACTTTTGAGGGATATGAGAATTTCTGTATTAAAAAAAAAAAAACTTTAATTGGAGGATTTGTGGTAGTGAAAAAAAGGACATTTTTCTTCTCTCTTTGCTCAGTCCCTAAATTAGATAAAAATGCTAATTTCCAGCTAAAGTTGAAAGCCTATCTGTACAGCTCAAGATCCTTAACTCTGTTTCTGTTGAAACGGACTTCCTTAGAATGCACACTTGATCTGTCAGATAAAGTTATCACCAGCAGACATTAAAGTGATCTTATCTTTGCCATTACTTAATTTAACCATTACTTAGCTATTACCATGGGCCCACAATAAAAATGGGGTTAACAGGACTTCTGGTTACTGTGGAACCCCATGACTGCTTTGGAAAAGGAGGGAAGGAAAGACTCCTGCCTTTCACAAACTGAGCTGCCTCGGGAGCACCTGTTACATCTTTGCTTTAATAAAGTGCACTTTATTTTCAAAGCCTTGGAGGCTTATATAAACGAGGACTAAAGAGGAATGCCCGAAAGGACTTTCTAAGCAGAAAGTTCTTTGTGAGCAATACTGCAATCCCATAGGATGGCATCCAGATATTGAAAACACTCAAGAGAGCTGGAGTTGAGAGAGAAAAAAACAGAATGTATAGAGAGGGCCCAGAAAAATCACATCTCCAGATCTGTCACCACAGTTCCATGTATGACCCTAAACCTCCCCCCAAAAAGCTGACTTCCAAAAATAACCAAAACTGTCTTATCTCACATTTGAATCACTTCCTGACCCTAACTCCAAAAACGATTAGGAAATGGTACAACTTACAGCCAGAGTCCATGTATAGACCCCCACGAAACTAAGTCAGCAGCATACCGTCAGAATCAAATCTGGACTTCATTTTTCCTTTTATTTAAACTGCTCTAATAAGTGATGGACCTGCTTTCCTAAGTAAAGCAGTAATAATACTAATAATGAACTAGACTCCAAAACTATCCTATTAGAGAAACACGGTTTCAAATCCATTAACAAATATTTATTGAACATTTATTATATAATCCATGGGCAGCAGTTATAGTCCCTGCAACTAGAATTGGGCTGTTTTTTTTTTTCAACTAACTTAAACAGAAGTATTATAGAATGTAATTTAGTAAAGTTTAAATTATTCAGTTAAAAATAGATTAAATGATCTTCTTCCCCCAAATACACAATGTTCCCCCAAAGGCTTGCACTTACCATCTCTAATAAACATTCCCTTGTCATCCCATGTTCAAGGCTCTCTTCTGAAGCCAGTGAGAACAAACAACAGCATGGGATTATCTAAACTGCTATCCCATTTCTGTCCTGTACCAGTCTAGTTCGAACTACAACTGCCTGGGGCACATCAACTAAACAGCCCCATGTTTAAGCTCTGAGAAAGTCTAATGTTAGACACCTCTCCCAGTAAGCACCTGGGAAATCACAACAGGTCCTGCATGCAGTGAGGGAAGGAAGATCGCTAAAGAATGGCTAGTCCCTGTGCAAGTTTCATTTAGCTTCAACTTCCCCACAAACAGAGCTGCTTCATTCTTCTGGGTCTTGGCCAGGGCACAGGTCTTTGTTAACAGCGCCCTGGAGCCATAACTATGGGAGGCATACCACCTAGGGAGAGAGAAATGTAACCCAGGTGGTTACCTCACCACCACCCCCTCCTTCATGCTGGTGCTGGACAAGTCCCCTCCATTATCTTATGTGACCTCCCATTTCACAGAGGACACTGTAGGTCACAGTAACAAGTGCAAACTAAACTGGAGCCTGCTGTTAAAGGAACCCAGGCTGCGGAGGCTGATGTCCCAAGTTCACATCTCATTTCTTTCCTAGAAGCCCAGTGCAGCCACTTTCTTTTTCCAAGAGACAGTGAAGTTCTCAACGTCTCAGAGCTCCAACGTGACCTTACAAGGTTGTTATGGTATCAAACAGAAGATTAGAACTAGCGCTGAGTACACATCATAAATACCCAGTAAAATATGAAAAGTTACATATTTATCTGAAGTGTAACATAATTTGCAATTTTCATAATAAAACATATTTTTGTAAGTAATCAGAAAAGCACATTTCCCAGCATTTTACTTTCAGTGTACCTTTACTTGCTTCAGAAACTTACAAAAAGCCCCAAACCTAATGGATTCTTCCAGTTGTTATCCACATAAACCAAACACAAATTATTTGCCACCTGCACCATTCCCTCTTAGAGGTCACCAGCTGAAATTAGAGGAGAAAATCAGAAAAACAAATAAATCTTAAGAGAGTAGACAGTTTCACTTCTTTTGTTATTCTAACCACCTGGATCTGCATAGTAAGGAACTCTCATCATGTACCAAAAAATGGAGAAAAAAATGTGACAGCAGGTGTGTAAAACTAAAAAAATCTTAATTATGATTTGGTTTTGACTGAATCAACTGCCTAGGGCGGCCATCTTGGGAGAGTGATAAGAACATTCTGGACATGTGCCAGCAAAGGATGTTTAAGCAGTGAAATTAGACATTTAATTTGAGACTGCTACCTAGAAGAAGTCCGCCCGGGGCAAATTTTGTGAGTGTTAGTGCACTAAAGAGCTACAAGGAATCCTTTGTTTTTCAAATAATGGGGAAGAATTCCACAGCAGTGAAATAGGCCTAAAATGTTCTGCCTACTCCCCTACCCTGATGGTTCTAGCAGCAACAAAGGAAACCTAAGGAGGTGCAATTCCTGCACCAGTCATCTTTTTTTTTTTTTTTAACGAGCAAATAGTCATTTACTTTGGCACTGAGGAGATGCCAACTTCAACCAAGGCTCAGAGCACTCACTTGTCTAAAGCCTTGCCTGATTTTATTTTTTATTTTTTTATTTTTTTATTTTTATTTTTGACAGGCAGAGTGGACAGTGAGAGAGAGAGACAGAGAGAAAGGTCTTCCTTTGCCGTTGGTTCACCCTCCAATGGCCGCCGCGGCCAGCGCGCTGCGGCCGGCGCCCTGCGCTGATCCGATGGCAGGAGCCAGGATCCAGGTGCTTTTCCTGGTCTCCCATGGGGTGCAGGGCCCAAGCACCTGGGCCATCCTCCACTGCACTCCCTGGCCACAGCAGAGGGCTGGCCTGGAAGAAGGGCAACCGGGACAGAATCCGGCGCCCCAACCGGGACTAGAACCCGGTGTGCCGGCGCCGCAAGGCGGAGGATTAGCCTAGTGAGCCGCGGCGCCGGCCAAGCCTTGCCTGATTTTAAAGCAGATGCTAAGACCACATGGAATGGAAAGGGGAAGAAATCAGAACAAACGGGTCTAAAGAAAGTCTCCTTTGCCATTGATCACCAATTGACCACACTCTACAATTAAGATTCACAATGACCTTATGAAAATTCAGCACACAGAAATCTAGATGCGTTAGGGACTTGCCACTCTAAGAGTCTATACCTGTGGGTTCACTAAAAAAGCTTTTCAAATTGGATGCTATTTTCAAACAAGGAAAGTGCATGTACTTATTTCAAGAGTTAACATGATGTAAGATTCAGCTGTATTCTACTGAGGACAAATTCTCTTGCAACAAATAAACATTGCTCTAGCCCCCTGCAAAGACTGCACTTCCTCAGGAAAAGCTGGAGGCATCTGCAACAAGAAGCACACGGAACAGAACCCCTGCCTGGCAGGCTGCACTGCTGCTATCTTAAAACACAGTGTCAAAAAAGAAAAGTGTGGAGGCTATATTATTTGCTATACAGATACTTAGAAAGATAATCTTCTCTGAATTACTCTCCTTACATAATAATTTACCCTTCCTAGCTCATTTTAAGACTTTTGTCATAAATCTCACATTATATGATATTAATATACCCAACACCTGCTTTTACAAAAAAGTTTTGTGTGTGATACTTACATATGAAGTAAATATGGCTAAATTTCATAAATTGTTAACAAATAAAACTTTAAAAAATATATCGGGGGGGGGACACAGCATTAACTACTTTTTCTTTCTCAATTGCCTTGCATAAAACTACAGATCTGATACTTGAAGGGGGTCTTAGAGATTGTGCAACTCTTGGGCTGAACTATACAAGCAGCATCCTCCATCAGCTGCTGATGTATAATCTGTTTTGGTAAAGGTGAGGGCAAATATTAATTAAGAATGAGCAGGGGCCGGCACCTGGTGTTGTGGATAAAGCCATTGCCTGCAGTGCTGGCATTCCATATGGATGCCGGTTTGAGTCCCAGCCACTCCACTTCCAATCCAGCTCTCTGCTATGGCCCGGGAAGGTGGTGGAGGATGGCCCACGTCCTTGGGGCCCTACACCCACATGGGAGACCCAGAAGAAGCTCCTGGCTCCTGGCTCCTGGCCTCCTGGCTTCGGATCCGTGCAGCTCCAGACATTGTGTTCATTTGGGGAGTGAACCAGTGGATAGAAGTCCCCCCCCCCCCGCCCCGCCTCTACCTCTCTGTAACTCTACCTTTCTAATAATAAATAAAGAAATACATCTTCAAAAAAAAGTGGAAAGAATGATCGGAGCAAGGAAAAAAAAACCTAGCAAGACAATCAATTCCCTTTTTGTTACTACTCAAATTCTGTACATTTACATAATGCGATTCAACCTGCTCATTTGTTGGCTTGAGCTGCCAATTTCTTTCACCTTCTGTTGCCAGGTGATCTCTCAGGACCACTGTCTCTTGGTACAAGAATGAACCGCAGGCTACACAGAGGCTATGGTCAACCACCCTCCATCTGGAAACTCTTCTATCCAGGAATGCATGCTATGAAAAGTGGAAACTGCTTATAATGCTGCTGTAAAGTGTGCCAAATCACATTTGGCTACTGTTCACTTTATTCCCAAGAATGTGAGGTGTCTGGCTATTTATCCCAAACATAAATTGACTTTATTACATGCAACCCACCTCCCCTCCCAGGCTCTTTGGAGTCAGGTTCATTTCATGGAAGTCTCAATAATTTTGACTAAATGGTTATGCTGATTAAAGTTGGTAAAAGGGCTAAAATATGAAATATTAATTTTAAGTACAAACCACTGTGCAGTCTCAAAGAACCTGCTTTGGGGAATTACCCTGCTTTTTATCATTTGTTTACTTATATACTTTAAATAGTTCCCCCTCCAACATTTTAATTTACATTATCTTTGAAGATAGCAATGTAAAGCAAAGATAAGCTTAGGTCTAGACAACCCTCTCAGCCGATCCAAAATCCAGAATTAGTAGAATTCCAAGGAAGTGCTTATAATTCTTGTCTGCTAAGTTTTATAAGGATCCCCTGAGGTCAACTACCATATTGGCTGGAATACTGAACATTTTATTTGTCTTTCTTTTTCCACGCCCCAATGTGTGTGTGTATATGTGTGTGTGTGCGTGTGTGTGTGTGAGAGATAGAGAGAGAGAGAGAGAGAGAAAAGAGAGAGCGCACATGGTATTTACTCATTGTGATGTGGAGGAGTAGGGAACAGAATTTAATTAAATATCTGAAATACGTTTTGTGTCCTATTTCACCTTCTGGCTCAATTCTTTCCACACACAACCACAGAAGACAAAGGGCACCTCAAACTATTCCCAACCACCTCCATGTGGGAGGAATCTAAATTTCACACAAACAGAAATCTGCTTTAGTATTACAGTCCAGGCACCTAGGTAATGTATCCTAGCATTCATAAATATTGTTGAATCAATCAAGGAAAATGGATTAGTCAGCAATAAATAATTTCTCTGTAATTTATTCTTAAAACCTTTCATGTTAGGCTTGAGATATGGAGCGGTTTTTCTTTGTAGTTTTTTTTTAAGTTAACTTGACCATGGAAAGATACAAGCAACATATCCACTAGAATTTGAGGAGAATGAAAAAACATGGTATAAACAATGTGATTTTTTCTTGACCACAGAACAATTCAGTATTAAACTACCAAACTGGTGTCTGGGCATCAGTCAGCAGCATTAGGATATTAAGGACCAGGCAGGCTGACTGTTACCGCTCAGTTAACAACTTGGAGTGCAATCCGTGCTACCCATCGGAGGACTTCTCAGTGCCAGAATACCAACTGTCTCAACTTAGTTCTTCGATGGACACATGAACAACAAGGAAAACGAACTCCAAAAACCACCAAAAAGATGATGCTAGCATTTGAGGGATCAGAGGCCTCTCTGGTTAAAGGGTTCTAGGTCCTGCTGATACACAGTGTGAAATTCAGAAGATCATACCCAGACTTTAGAACCTGAAGGACAGCTTCGTAGTACATAGGGAATAAAAATACTTTTCTTCCTCTTCCAATTTTTTTAAAAAGATTTATTTATTTGAAAGTCAGAATTATAGAGAGAAGGGGAGAGACAGAGAGAAAAGATTTTCCATCCTCTGGTTCACTCTCCAGATGACCACAATGGCCGGGGCTGGGCCAGGCAGGCTCCAGGAGTCAAGAGCTTCTTCTGGGTCCCCACAAAGGTGGCAGGGGCCCAAGCACTTGGACTGTCCTCCGCTGATATACCCAGCTAGATGAGCAGGGAGCTGATCGGAATGTGGAGTAGCAGGGGCACAAACCAGCGCCCATGGGAGATGCAGGCTCCATCTTGCAGTTACTTTTTATGAAGTTAAAAGTTGTGAAAGCACGCCCACAATAGGCTTGAAATGTATTCATCAGCCAATCTCTTGAGCTTTTTCTCTAATACCCAAAATGAATCTGCTTCCCTAGAATTAGAGGTAAATTGAGTTTCCTTTAACCAGTTAATCTTTAACCTTAAGTATGTGTTAACTATTTACACGATATTTCAGATACATGCAGTAACTCAATCTTCCCCCACCCTGAACAAAGGGCAATGTCCAAATCTGCTGCTGGAGCAGTGACCAAGGCAATGATGTCTTTTTCATCAAGAGCAGACCTTCAGCAGGAAAATCTTTACAGACATCACTTACTTTGTTTTGAAATAGGCCAAATCATCAAAATAGGTCTGTCCTAATATTTTTTTTTTCAGAAACAAAAACAAAAGTACCCAATGGGCAACACAGAAAATCATCCCTGTATTCTTCAAAAAAGACCACCTGCATAGCTGTAACTTCCGCTCCCTGCTATGACTGCATTCCACATGGAGCACCCAGTTCCAGAAAGAGGAATCTGGAATTTTGATGAGCCCTCCCCCACCGCAAAGTATATTATGGCTTTAGGATTTCAAAGCTTAAAACTTTTATTTCCTGCTTTCTGGACCGTTTTTAACCAGACATAGTCCCTATTGAATGGATAATATCAACATCTAACACTAATTTAGCACTGCTATGCAACAGACATGTCTTCTTAAATACTTTAAACCCATTATCTCACTTAAACTGCACAACAGGGTCTGTTCTATTAACATCCCATTCTGCAGTAAAATAAATTGAGGGTCAGAGAGGTTATGTAAAATGGAGGAGGTTAAACAGCTAAGCCGAGGGACTGACTTTCAACCTGGAGTTTCTTTGACTTTTGAAGCCAGGTTTCTGACTCCTGTCATTTATTCAGGCTTATACACGCGCGTCCTTTCTTGCATGGCGAATTTGTTCTTGCCTTAATTTCATGACATCTGAAACATACCACTCCATTATTATTGAAATGCCAAGAAACCATTCTCTATTTTGACCAAGGGAAAGATTAAAAGAATTTTAAGACCGGGGATAAAATCATTGATAATTTTGATGATGAAATCTATTTTTCAACCTAATACAGTTCACTTTGTCCCTTAAATAAGGTATTCTACTTTTATTAGGAAACCAATTTTATCTCAAGACTTTATTGCAATATTATCAGGAAACTGGCCACTTAAACAGTAGGTAATCTTTTATTTCATGCATAATTACCATGCACTGTATTTTGATTTGATCCTAATGGCCCTAAGTACATCTTAAACAAACCCTCAACCTGTCCAAATGAAAAACATTTTGCTTCCTCTGTTGCACTTGTGTGGCGATGATAATTAACACATCTTGGAGAATTCGAGCTACATCTGATTAAATCATAACACACCATAAAGGTCTTTACAAACAATCCTTTGAAGAATCCAGCTGAGAAAATCATGAAAAGAAGAATTATGAGAATGGAAGCTCATTATCATTTTGTGTCTAGCTCTTAAAGGTGACCCTGCCAAGGTGAGTGTTTTGAATCAGTTGGCTTTCCCAGAATACACCTGAATGTCCCAGGAGGGAGGTTTGTGTTTATGACCATCCCTTCACTGACAAACTGTATTTCTGTTCAGCTCCCATTCCTGTGTGAGGCTTCTGCTTTGGCCAATAACCAAGGAAATGCCAACCATGCCTCAGACCAAAAGAAGCGATCATCCAATCGAAAAAAATAAAATAATACAGTGCAGCCAAGGGGGTAGAATAAGGGAGGAGTTTACTGTTCTAGACTAGGGGAAGACAGTTAAGGGGGGGAAAAAAAACACACAGTAGAGAAAGCACAGTCTCAGGGAAGGGTTAGGGATAAAATGGCACAAGAAACTCCACACAAATTAGCGGGACACAGTGGACCTATATGGAGGGTGTGAACACACACAACTCAGGACCCTGACAGACAAGAGCATCAGCACCAGCTTTGGAGTGAGGTGTGACCAGGCTGCAGCAGCCAAAGCCACTGGCGATAAAGCTACCAAAAGAGCCTGGTGTAAGTACAGCTTGGAGCCCTGTGAGAGACAGGGTACCTGCCAAACTAGAGGGAAAAAAGTGGGAACGTTTCTCTCTCCCAGACCACCCAGCACCAGCATCCTGTAATTATCCCAGAGAGGATGGGCACCATTTTGAACACACGCAACAGCTGTGCCAGCTGGTACCCATATACTAAGGAATCAGCCAAAAGGAGACGCCTGAGTTCGGCTGGGAGAAGAGGGAGGGGTATGGGAAGAGAGACCAGGCACTGGTCTCCATCGAGGAGAGGTGAGCGTGAGACTGCCAACAGAACTGAACAAACCTTCCTTCTAAGAAATTTAAAAAATAAATAAATAAATAAATAAATAAATAAATAAATAAATAAAAAATAAAAACAGGAGAGCTTTACCACGCCCAGCTTGGGTGCCACCTTAGACACTCTCCTCACCCTGGAGCACTGAACATAGCTCCCTGACCATATCCAGCACACCCCTCTGGGTATTTCACTGAAGGAGTGGACACTCCACTAAGCCACAAAGGCACAGTGCAAAGATAAAAGCCATCACAGGGGGAAAAAAAACCAACAAGTATCACCACAAATGCCTAATAACAAACACAACAATTCAAGAAACAAGAATAAGAAAGACAACATGACACCCCAAAAGAACACACTTCAGCACTAGTGTGAAGATGAGGAGACTGACAAAATGCCAGCAACAGAATTAAAAAAATTGATGATAGGATTACTTAGAAGTAGTCAGAAGCAAATTCATGAACTAAAGAAATCGGTACATGATATGAATGAAAAATTTTCCCCACACATTGAGATATTAAAAAGAAATCAAAATGAAACACTGGAAATGAAAAATTCAATAGAGCAAATAAAAAATATGGAGGAAAGCCTTGAAATAGACTCAATAATACAGAAGAAAGAATATCCAAGTTAGACAAATCTCTGGAAAATTTACAGTCAGAACAAAAATAAATAAAAAGATAGATAAATAAATAAGAAAATTAAAACGATATCTGAGATTTATGAGATACTATCAAACGACACAACATATGGGTCCAAGGAATTCCTGAAAGCATGGAAAGAATGTGTGAGAAGCCCTTTTAGTGAAATAATTACAGAAAAAGTCCCTAATTTGTAGAAAGAAAGGGATGTACTAGTACAAGAAGCACACAGAATTCCTAACAGACATGAACAGAAAAGATCTTCACCATGACACATTGTTATCAAACTCTCCACAGTAAAATACAAAGAAAAGATTCTAAAATGTGCATGAAATGCCAGATTATATTCAGGGGATCTCCAATTAGAATCACAGCATACTTCTCATCAGAAACCCTACAGGCTAGGAAAGAATGGCGAGACATTCCGAAAATTAAGAGAAAAAAACTGTCAACCCAGAATACTGTACCCTGCAAAGCTCTCATTTATGAATGAAGGTGAAATAAAGACCTTCCACAAAAAAACAGAAATTGAAAGAATTCGTCACTACTTGTCCAGCCTTATAAAAGATGTTTAAGTATCTGCAAAACACAGAAGCACAGAAACATGATTATCACTACAAAAGAAAGTGAAGGCAGAAAATCTCCCAGTGAAAGTACAAAGGAAATCCAAAGTAAACAATAGGAATATTTATGGAAAAATGGCAGGGCCAAGTCCTTACTTATCAACAGTCACCTTGAATGTAAATGGCTCAACTCTCCAGACTGGCTGAATGGATTAAAAAACAACACCTATCTGCTGCCTACAAGAAACACATCTCAATTGACAAAGACGCATGCAGACTGAAAATTAAAGGATAGAAAAAGATATTCCATGCTAACAGAAACCAAAAAAGAATGGTGTAGCCATCCAAATATCAGATAAAATAGACATTAACACAAAAAATGTTAAAATTAAAAAAGAAGGGCACTATGTAATGATTAAGGGATCAATTCAACAGGAAGATATAACTATTATAACATATATGCACCTAATTACTATTAGAAAGAAATATTAATGGATCTAAAACTGTTTGCCACAGCCATTAGGCAAGAAAAAGAAATCAAAGGAATACAAACTGGGAAAGAGGAAGTCAAACTATCTGTATTTGAGGATGATACGATTCTATATATAGGGGATCCAAAAGACTCCACTAAGAGACTACTGGATGCAAAGAAGAGTTTGTAATGTTACAGGATATAAAATCAACACACAAAAATCAATAGCCTTAGTATACACAGAAAATGCCACCACTGAGAAAGAACTTCCAAGATCAATGCTATTCAGAAAAGCCTCAAAAAATTAAATACTTTGGAAAAAATTTAATGAAAGATCTCAAAGATCTCTACAATAAGAATTACAAAACATTAAACAAAGAAGTAGAAGAAGACACACAAAAAAGGAAAAATATTCCATGTTCATGGATTGGAAGAATCAATATCATCAAAATGGCCATACCACCAAAATCAATTTACAGATTCAATGCAATACCAATCAAAATACCAAGGACATTCTTCTCAGGTATAGAAAAAACAATGCTGAAATTCATATGGAAACACAGGAGACCCCAAATAACTAAAAGAATCTTATACAATAAAAACAAAGCTGGAGGCATCAACAATACCAGATTTCAAGACATACTAAAAGGAAGTTATAATCAAAACAGCCTGGTACTGGTACAAAAATAGATGGAGTCATTGGAACAGAATAGAAATCCCAGAAAATCAACCCACACATCTATAACAACTTATCTTTGACAAAGGAGCTAAAAATCAATCCCTGGAGCAAGGACAGTCTCTTCAACAAAGGATGCTGGGAAAACTGGATCTCTACATGCAGAAGTATGAAGCAAGACCCCTACCTAACAGCTTACACAAAAATCTACTCAACATGGATTAAAGACTTAAATCTATGACCCAATACCATCAAATTATTAGAGAACATTGGGGAAACCCTGCAAGACATTGGCATAGGCAAAGAGTTCTTAGAAAAGACCCTAGAGGCACAGGCAATCAAAGCCAAAATTAACAAATGGGATTACACCAAATTGAGAAGGTTTGGCACTACAAAAGAAACAGGAAAGTGAAGAGGCAACAGACTGGGAGAAATTATTTGTAAACGATGCAAATGATAAAGGATTAATAATCAAACTATATAAAGAGATCAAGAAACTCCACAACAACAAAATAAACAAGCCAGTCAAGAAATGGGCAAAGGACTTAAATAGGTATTTTTTCAAAAGAGGAAATCCAAGTGGCCAACAGACACATGAAAAAATGCTCAGGATCACTGGCCATCAGGGGAATGCAAATCAAAACCACAATGAGGTTTCCCTTCACCCCAGTTAGGATGGTTTTCAAACAGAAATCAACAAACAACAAATGCTGGTGAGGATGTGGGGGAAAGGGCACCTTAATCCACTGTTGGTGAGAATGTACACTTGTACAGCCACTGTGGAAGACAGTATGGAGATACCTCGGAAATCTGAATACAGACCTACCATATAATCCAGCCATCCCACTCCTGGGATTTTACCTAAGGGAAATGAAATCAACATATGAAAGAGGTATCTGTACATTCACGTTTATTGTAGCTCAATTCACAATAGCTAAGACATGGAATCAACCCAAATGCCCATCAACTGATGACTGAATAAAAAAAATATGAGCTATATACATCCTGGAATACTACACAGCAGTTAAAAAAAAAAAAAAGAAATCCTGTTGTTTGCAGGAAAATGGATGAAACTGGAAAACATCATACTTAGTTAAATAAACCAGTCCCAAATAGACAAATACCCTATATTCTCCCTGACCTGTGATAACTCAGAGAGCACCTAAAAGGTAATCTAAAGAATTTAGAAATTAATACTTCAAGACGTAGTAACTTAGAATAGCCCTTGTCTAAACTATTAACTCTATACTTAAAGAGTTATACTAAGTATAGTGTTAATAGTATGTGTATAAAGTTAATTGAAAATAGATCTTAGTAAAAAATAAGAATGGGGTTAGGAGAGGGAGGAGGAAGAGGGGTGGGAGTGTATGTGGGACAGTGGGTATGGTGGGAAGAATCACTATATTTCTAACATTGTATTTATGAAAAGCATAAAGTTTGTATTTCTTAAATAAAAGATTTCTTGGGAGGGGAACTTCCTTTCAGAAGAGGAGATATATTTGGGCTTCCATGCTTAACATTTCAGCTTGTCAACCAGGAAGAATGTATTTAAGATGGAAAAATCATAAGCTACAAATATTAAATGAACAAAGGAAATTTTAGAAAAATGACTCAAAACTCGGAAGTAAACTTAGCTTGTTGCTTCCAAAGACCAAAAGTCAAACGGGATGAGCCTACTGACAAGAAGATGGCCACCCCATTCATAAATGGGACTATACTATTATTGTAGTTACTACTAATATTAATGGCCATTGCACTTGGCATTTATTGAGTGCTAATTCACGGATTCTGCTTATCTTCTTCACAACATAACTGAGTTACTGTGAGGGTACTTCAAAAAGTTCATGGGAAAATGGACTTAAAAGAGGTATTAAGCTGCTCTTTCAAGACCACATGAGGAATAAGTGCAAACTGGCAGACACACAGGATAGACATGCTTAGAGACCTAATATACAACAGGAACATTATGATTAGTAATCTCGTATTCTGGAGTTTTGCTAAATGAGTTGATTTTAAAGGTTAACTATGTGAGACGATGAATAAGTTTATTTGCTTTAATATAGTAACCATTAAACTACCTATGCGTGCCGGCGCCGTGGCTCAATAGGCTAATCCTCCACCTTGCGGCGCCGGCACACCGGGTTCTAGTCCCGGTTGGGGTGCCGGATTCTGTCCCGGTTGCCCCTCTTCCAGGCCAGCTCTCTGCTATGGCCAGGGAGTGCAGTGGAGGATGGCCCAGGTGCTTGGGCCCTGCACCCCATGGGAGACCAGGAAAAGCACCTGGATCCTGGCTCCTGCCATCGGATCAGCGCGGTGCGCCGGCTGCAGCGGCAGCCATTGGAGGGTGAACCAACGGCAAAGGAAGACCTTTCTCTCTCTGTCTCTCTCTCTCACTGTCCACTCTGCCTGTCAAAAAAAAAAAAAAAAAAAAACTACCTATGCGTATCCTATAACATCTTCTGTTTTTTAAATACACACAATAAAATTGTGTTTTTAAAAAATTGGGGCAATAGTATTTGACTATCAGCTACCTATTATATGGGGTTTTCTTCAAGAATCTGGTATCACTGTGTTAGTGAGCACAAAAGCACTCAGCAATACCGTACTGAGTAAAAGAACAACTATCTCTTCCTGATACCCAGAGCTATTCCCTCAGCAAAATTAAGTTTTATATCATGGAGGTATGTAAATGAAAGAAAACGTAGGAAAAAAAAAAAAAAAGCAGACCCAGTCTAAAGGACTTTACCAAATGAAACCATTAGGAAACAAAAAAAGCAGCCACTTTCTTACCACAGACCTGCACTACACAGAGTCCACGTCTTCTACAAGAAGCCCATTATACGGAATCCAAACAAAGTGAAAATTTGAACAAGCAGGATTTGGTACCTTCCCTGCATATGACCTCCACCCTGAATATTGGTTCCCACTGTTCTAAGAGAAATCATCAATAATAAACAGGTAAATAAAACTCAAGAATTGCCTGTTTCTTACTAAACAGTTTTGGGGGGCAATCTTTTCAAACTTCTGTTTCCAGGTAGTGTACAGCCATTAGGTTAAGGCCCTCCAAATGGAAAATATCAACCATCCAGTTCTTGTTATATAAAGTCAAACATCTCCTTAGAAGTATGCATATCAGGCACTGTCAACGTAGCATACTGGGTTAAGCTGCCACCTGAGACACTGACATCATAAAGGAGGTAGGTTCGAGTCCCAACTTCTCCACTTCCAATCCCACTTCCTGCTAATGCGCCTTGGAAAGCAGCGGAGGATGGCCCAGGCATGTGGGCCCCTGTCACCCACATGGAAGACCTGGATGGAATTCAGGATACTGGCTTCAGCCTTGGCCAGCCCCAGCTGTTGCAGCGATTTAGGGAGTTAACAAGTATATGGAAGATCTCTTTCTCTTTCTGTCTTTCCTTCTCTCTATAACTCTGCCTTTCAAATAAATAATCTTTAAAAAAAAAAAAAAAAGAAATATGCACACCAATCCCAGTAACAAAAATTCTCCAATTTTTTTTAAGATTTTTATTTATTTACCTGAAAGGCAGAGAGAGACACAGAGAGACAGACAGATATCTTCCATCCACTGGTTTACTCCCCAAATGGCTGCAATGGCCATGGCTGGGACGGGCTGAAGCCAGGAGCCATGAACATCTTCCAGGTCTCCCATGTGGGTGCAGAGCTGAAGCACTTGGGCCATCTTCCACCACCTTCCCAGTCTATAAGCAGAAGTAGAGCAGCTGGGACTCAAACCAGTGCCCATATGGGACGTCGGCATTGCAGGCGGAGGCTTAACCTTCTACGCCACAATACCGGCTTCAAATCCTCTTATCTGATGGAAGTGTTTTAATGGATGGTTGAAGAAATCACTTCCAAATACTGAAAAAAAAAAATGAAAATTCTGAATAAATTATGCATGTCTGCCTGCCAGTCATGTGACAGACTTGGGCTGTCTGGTTGTGTGTGTTTGTGTATGTGTGTGTGTGTGTGATGGAAAACTTTTTAGCAACCTTATTGAATATTTCCACCTCCTACAGAGAACTCTGAAGAAATGCACTGTTTTTTTCAACATTCAAATGAGTGTGAATTAGAAAGGTCGTTCTCACAGGAGTCATTTTTTATGTCGAGTGTAGCGATCACTGACAGAACTGAAACAGATCCAAGTGACCTTGATTAGCTGGAGGCAGCAAGCTATGGTGTGAAGGAAGCAGACCGGTTCTGGTCTCTGCTCCACCACAAATGAGCCGAGAGAATTTTCATGAGTGACTAAAACTTCTAAACCATTGTCTCCTTCTGCGTAAAATGAGGGCTGAACCTGATGCTTTCCAGGGAAAATTCAGACACTGGCAGCTTGCAGCGATCCCTGTTGAGCCATCCCTATCCCAAAGACCATTTTCATACCGAAGCACCATAAAGAGGTTTTATTGCTTGGCTCTCCAATTTTAGGGCACAGTAGAATCTCCCAGGGAGGCCTCCACATGGACCCACCTCCAGAACATCTGACCTAACTGGTGGGAGCAATGGCCCACGAATCTGCGTACTTTCAAAAGATTTGTTTGTTTGTTTACTTATTTATGTATTTGAATGTCAGAGTTAGAGAGAGGGAGAGACAGAGAGGGCAGCCATCTGCTGGTTCACTCGCCAAGAAGTCACTATGCCCAGTGCTCAGCCAGGCTCTCCTTCCAGGTTTCCCACATGGGTGGCAGGGGCCCAGGTATTTGGGCCATCTTCCACTGCTTTCCCAGGCCCATTAGCAGGGAGCTGAATCAGAAGTGGAACAGCTGGGACATGATCTGGCACCCATATGGGACGTGGGCATTGTAGGTGGCAGCTTTACTCGCTACCCCACAATGCTGGCCCCAGGAATCTGTATTTAAAAGAAGTACCCTTGGCTGGCGCCGCGGCTCAATAGGCTAATCCACCACCTGCGGCGCCGACACACCGGGTTCTAGTCCCGGTTGGGGCACTGGATTCTGTCCCAGTCACTCCTCTTCCAGTCTAGCTCTCTGCTGTGGCCCAGGAGTGCAGTAGAAGGTGGCCCAGGTCCTTGGGCCCTGCACCCACATGGGAGACCAGGAGAAGCACCTGGCTCCTGGCTTTGGATCAGCACGGTGCGCCGGCTGCAGCATCCATTGGGGGGGTGAACCAATGGAAAAGGAAGACCTTTCTCTCTGTCTCTCTGTCTCTCTCTCTCTCTCTCACTGTCCACTCTGCCTGTCAAATAAACAAATAAATAAATAAATAAAAGAAGGACCCTTAACTGATCCCAAGGTACTTGGTTCAGTGAACAAAAAGAAACTGTCTATAAATTCTTGGTGATCTCTATGCTCATACTGTGAATTCACAAATGCAACTCTGACTGAGATGAACTCCAAATCTCCCTGAAACGAACTGAGAACATGCACTAACAGAGGGCACGCAGTGGATCACAACACAGACACAAGGATTCCAATTCTGCTACCTCCTGCTGCTTACTAGCAGTGTAAGCAATGCTGGTTAATCTCAGCTTTTTCCAGGTGGAAAAATTAAGGCAGTAATGATAAAATCTTTCAGAATTCTCAGGAGGATGGAGGACCTCAGAGAAATCTTCTGTAGGATTCTTGGAACCGAGAGAGTCCTCTAGCCCTGCTGTGTCTTCTCCTGGCCTCTTTCCCTACAGAGGCACCATACTGCATGGATCCAGCCTGCAAGGGAGCACTGGGCCATCCAGCTTGCCTCTCAGGTCCTCCCCAGTGCCTCTTGCCCACAGCTCCTACAAAGAGCAAACTGATTTTCCTTTCTTGTGTTTGGAAACAGAATAGCCTGCAAACACCTGGCCTCATTTCAAACCATACCACTGCACTCATAATAAAAATTCTAAGAAAATGCATCCATTACAACTCTCCTGTAACACTATTCCACCCGCTCTGTTCCCAAGGCCTGAGTAACTATGGCAAACTCCTCAAGTGAAAAATGATAATAAACTCTGTCCAAGTCATAAAATATAGCAGGGACTAAACTCCCAAAATAGTTCCTAATGTATGTGCCCCAGTCAAAATCATTCTTCTGGGAATTACAAGCACCATGAAAACTAAAGGAACAAAGAAAGGCAGATGTGAGGGTAAATTAGAGAAGTAGTCTATTTATAGTGAAAAGACCATTACTCTTTGAGTTTTATATATTAATGAAGATAAAATCCAGTTTATAAACTCTTCATGATCATTAATAATTCAACCACAAAGAAGCAAAAAACTTTTCAACTTAGTATTAGTGATAAAGAGACAAAGAATGGTCAGCCATCCGCCTCTCTACTGCATGATTTGAATGTGGTCACGAAAATTAGAGATGCTTACTCATCACTTGGGTGAACTCGCTTTGCAAATGGTACCCTCTTTCCTGATTTCTTCCAAAAAGACATTCTTGAGGTCTAGGTCAATGTGTTCAGCATCAGCAGAGGGACTATTCATAACATCTGACAACTTGAACAAGAGGAATACAAAATGGAGTCTGGCACCAGGAGAGGGTCCAGGATTTCCATAGAGCAGCTAAAGAATCTGTTGTGCGACATTCAATATTTTATAACCTCTGCCCATGTATTTTTCAGAGCAGTAAACATCGTCAAGAAATATTTACTGCTTTCTACTTGAAAAGCAAATGTGTAGCAAAGGTGCTGGGTACAAGAAAATTAGTAAGTAATAGGTAGACACAGAAAGGTCAACTGCCAGATGACAATATATGGAATCACTCTTGCTCGGATGTTGGAAGGAGGTAAATAAGTGTCAGAAGAGCAACTTCATTATTTTCTAAGTGCCTCTTTTTCCAACTCAGGGGGAAAATGCACAGTTTTGCACAACTCACACACACCCATACACATCTAACTTATGGTGGCAAATTTATGCTTCACTCGCATCAAAGAAGGTTCAGAAAACCAAGAACAGATCTCTTTGACCTTACCTTAATGCTGAACCACCTTTCTCAGAAATAAACTATGTGGTAGGGCATAAGCCACTGTAAAATATCCGATACTGGGAGAAATTAAGTGCCGGTGCTTATATGTGTAAGAGTGAAATCTCATCTCCGGACGCCCTACCTTGATTCAGTATGGGCAACCTCATTAAACATTGGGCTGAAGGCAGCACATGGTACTAGCTAGAGTGACAGGAGACTGGACACTGCAGTAAGTCCCTCCACTTCCACTGCAAGAGCTACGGAAACTCTCTGGGCTCAGGGGGCTTTGACTGACGCTATTGCTTTAACCAGCTCTGTATGGGGCTATGTAATCTGTGTGGACAAACAGATGAAAACTCTAGCAACCTTCAGGATCTCCACTGCTAAAGGTATTGATGGATATTTACAAGTAAACCAATGTTATGGCAACTTAATTTGGGGCCTTTACACCGCAAAAAAAGCTTATAAACACAGCTAGAAGACAGTAGCACAACTGTGTAGACACTACTCAGAAATACCTGGTGTGTAGTATTTTTTTATTCAACTCAAGATAAAGAAAGTAATTCAACAAACTATTGGAAAAGTGAAAATAAATGACCCCAGAGAAGTGTAAGTAAGTTTTGGAGAAGTGTAGACCAGCTCACTATTTGATCTCTCAGCAATAAAGTTAGTACACAAAGTGCACAGTCTGCAATTCTTCCCTACCCTCACATCCCACTGGGTCATAGAAGTATCCCCATATTCAAAAATAACTAAGGTTGATAAACAGCTAGGAAATAATAGACAAATCCACATTGACAGTAGGAGAGCTTTTGGTGTATTTCTGCTTATAAGTCTTACTACTCACTGAACTACGAAGAGGTCAACTCAAAATGTACAGCAGAGATGAAGCCAACAGTTGTCTGAGCTGGGCTAGCTTCCTCGACCTCCACAATGCACATTCTACCTTCCCTAACCCTCCTTCCCTTTTTTTTTAAGACTTATGTATTTATTTGAGAGGCAGAGTTATAGAGAGAGACAGGAACAGAGAGAAAGGTCGTGCATCTGCCGGTTCATTCTGCAAATGGCTGCAAGGGCCAGAGCTGAGCCAATTCAAAACCAGGAGCCAGTAGCTTCCTCCAGGTCTCCCATACAGGTACAGGAGACCAAGCACTGGGCCATCTTCTACTGCTTTCCCAGGCCATAGCAGAGAGCTGAATGGGAAAGGAGTAGCCAGGATATGAACCAGCATCCATATGAGATGTCGGCACTGCAGGCAGGGGCTTAACCCACTACACCACAGTGCCAGCCCCCTCAATCCCATTTCCCTACTCTGTTTACCTTTCCCATTCTTCCCATCTGTTCTATGGATACACAGATGTGTATTTTCACTTGTCCAAATCATGTGGATACCAGAATTGATTGTTACCTGGATTTTACTTTTCATTGCTCTGTCTCAGATAATCTTGTGTGTATAATGCAATTTAACCAAATCTGAGGATTTTTTTACAAAAATAATTTGGATTTAGTATAAAACATACCCACTCTCTCCCCATCATCTACTTCCCCCATCCTCTGATACAAAAATGAGACAATTTTGACATAAAATCTCTAAAACAGAAACTTGGATGGCTGTTCAGGCTTTGAGAAACTAAGCCTTAATATTAAGAGGTTATAGACTTATTCCAATGATAAGTGCTTTTTGCTCACAACTCATCTTTCAGAATTGATTCCTTAGTTCTGGGACATGCGCGCGCGCACACACACACACACACACACTTCTGAATGTTCTCAATAGTGGTGGGCCTTAAACCTTCTGAAGACAGATTATATTTCTTTGGAATGAGCCAACAGTGTTAGGAGACAAATCTGGTGAACATCCAGCTGGGAAATACCATTTGGTTCAAAGCTAAAATGTATCAAGTGATTTTTCGAGTGGGGTTTGAAAATTAGGACTGAAAGTCATTCCAAAAGAGGTATTCCAGAAATGTATATGAATACCATCAATGGAATAAAAAATGCTTTCTCACTTAGATGGACTACTAGATAGATCATACTATTTCATGCCTCCATTCCTTTAAACACGTAAGTTGGTCCCTTCGCCTAGGGTACAAAGCCCTCATCCCCCCGCTTTAGCTTCCCAAGTAAGTAACTTTTCCTTCATAACCTACTCCTTCAAGAAGCTCTGAGTCCCTGAAGCTGCTGCTTTCATCCATATTTTCACGCCTCCACAACCTACCCCATCCTCCTAACACGCAGGGCAGGGTTTTAAAGGACACAGTAAATACTGTTTTTTGTTTTTGTTTTTTTTTTCCTGCACCTAATACCGAACTGTTGGTTCCTTGCAAATAATGGCTATATTTTTGCAGTACCTGACAGAGTGATGGTGTCACCTGGTGCTTCATAAATGCCTGTTGTCCAAATAAATCCATCTGAAAAATTAACTTCCTTATATATTAATATTACCTCTCACAATTTGACGAACTTGTCATCTGGAGTTCAATGGCAACCTAGGAGTAGTTTTATAAGAAAGATTCTGACCACATATTATTATTTCTTCAACAATTATTTGAATGCTGGAAGAGTAAGGAGGCTAGCATAGACTGCACTAACATGAGCTAAACCAAGTTCAGCTGGTCTGGGACTTTAAAAAAATGAATTAGTCCTCAAAGTGACATTGACAATTTGGAGAAACAGTTTATCTTAGACTAAATGAAAATGTATCCACACCCATATTAGAGCTATTTGTCAATGCACAGAAAACATACTCCCAACAAGCTTACAGATACACGTCATTCTCAAGATCATATTTTGTTACCTCCCATTAAAAATCCCAAGCAAACAGCATACCACCCAGCAATTCTATTTGGTGCTATCCAGCCAACAGAAATAAATGTTTGATTCCATCAAAAGATATGTATAAGAATATTCATAGATGCTTTATTCATTAGCAGTTCCAAACTGGAGCCAACTGGAATGCTCACCCACAACAGAATGGGTAAACACACTTGTAGTAGATTCAGACAATGGAACACTGCTCAGCCGGGCAAAGACTGAACCACAGGGAAACACAATCTCGAGGAGTAACCTCCCAGATACAATGCTGACTTTCAGAAGCCAGACACAGACGAATAGATACAGTGTGAAATCTACAAACATGTGGAAGAAATTCCTGGCAGGAACAATGCATGAGGGGCATTACGGGGGACTGGGAATGTCTGGTATCTTGAACCTAGTGGTAATTACATGGGTGTCTACACACAGAGAAATTCATCAGGTTGCACATTTAAGGGCTGGCACATCATGTAAGAATATACTTTTAAGAAATCCTAAGTTAACACAAATTTGTTTAGAAATAAATCTCCACTGGGAGATTTAATCATAAAACATTGTAGCAAGAGCAGAGGAGTTAGAGATCAAGTGGGAGTTGATGAACAGACTTACTAGGGTCAGAAAAAAAAAGGGACCACGCCTCTCGCATCCCCATCAAAAGATACCTCCCCCCAAAAGATGTAAGAGCAGCAGTACCCCAGGTTTGAACCCTCAAGGGAAAGAGGCCCTGGGCTTTGAGGTTCTCATGTTTGCACTCCCAGATGCAGAGAATAGAATTTGGAACTGATCACTCATGCACCAGTTGTTTGACAATGTGTTAAGTCTTGTGAAGACTTTAAATCCTAAGGTTCTTCATATCGTCAACTACATATCCAAACTGCCCCTTATGTAGGGACCTACCAGGTAGTAGAGTAAAGAAGGTGTCAGTAGGAAAAGAAACTGCCAGATGCTGGGATAGAGTTAGAATGAGTCAGTAATTTGAGAAGATGATGTGGGGCTCACAGTAGACCACAAGTAGTTTTAAATCTGTCAACCAGATACAAAAAGCACATACAAGGGGAGAAACGAACACAGATGGCGGAAGGGGAAGATTAACTTTTGTATAAAAGGAATCATTGGTCAATCCCAAAGTTGGATTTGGGGGCCTCTCCATCATTGTCTTCCTATTGATCTAAACCTCAGATGAGAGGGTGTGAGAAAGATCCAGATAAATATCGCCTCACCCACTGCACAAGAACAGGGGCCTGGCAGTTCCATAACAAAGGATTTAAATTTGAGGCCCCAAGCCCTGAAATCAGCCACCAGGTTTTCCTTCTCCCCCAAAATTAGAGAACCCATGCATAATCCAGGCATCAACCAATAGAGTAAACAAGAAAACGCACAGTGCCACTAGGAGGTTCACTCCAACACAAAGAACCCCTGACCCCAACAGTCAACAGAGGTAATCTTGGCTCAGTGTCTAGGACCTGGCCAAGAGAATCTGTTGGAGGAAGGTGATGGAATGCATGTCTGCTCTAACCCGAGACGGTGTAGGAGCCTCGTTGCTGATGAACATGTAGGCACTGTTCAGTAAGTGGGAGACCACTGTATGCTCTGCTTCATGGGCAGGGTGGCCAGAGCTGGTTACCAAAAATCCAGGATGCCCGCTCAAAGGTGAACGTGTGGCAACCCCTTGCTTACTTATTTCTGAACAATCACATTCTGGTTGTAACTGAAGCGGTACTATTACCCTCATATTTTACACATACACTTATGCTAAGTGGCTGCAAGATAAAAACTGAGTAATGCGTTAATGATTTCTTCCGCATCCCCACTCCATCAGTCGCTTTCAGCCAGTACATCACCCCTTTGGAATTTTAATGCAAATGCTAGGACACACAGAGGAATCTAGAGGTCGAACTGCAAAAGTCCTTCTTATCTGAAATTTTTCCCCTACAAATCACAACTTATCTCAACTAATGAAATCAAAAAGAAAGAAAAGAAAGAAAACCAGGCTTACGTTTTTGCACAAGGATGTGATGGGGTGGAGTGGAAAGACATATATAGGAATCATAAACCAGACATTCCCAGGACAGCCCAGATAAGTTTATCTACAAACTTGTCACAGCGACATGACTCACACTTTTAGTGCTGACCGAATGGTGTTTGTTTTAAAGTAGTCATTATCACCAGCAAACAGACACACTGGAAAGACAAAGTTTGGTTTGGGGCATACTCAACCACATCGATGACTCGTCCAGAAATAACACCAACAAACACAGATGGTACCAGGGAGCTCCACCATTGACAAAGCCACTGAAATTTGATCTTCCCTCCAACCAGTGATAGAGGTCGAACAGGTATTGTCATTACCATGTTACATACAAGGAGACAAAGTCAGAGACCTAGAGCTACCACAGGGTCCATCTGGGAAACCAGCAGAGCCCCACATGGATACCGTGGAAATGACACCAAGAGACATGCCTCTCCTGTGATCCTACGCTGCAGGTCCTGGGCCCTGGCCAAGAAGAAAATATTACTGTGTTAAGCAAAAAAACAAATGGGGTCATTTGGTCTCAATGATCTCTGTCCCCATTACTAATGACAGGGATGTACTTTTATAATAATTTGTGGGGGGAGGAGGGTTTATGAAAAGGCAAGTAGTGAAAGTTCTGGAAATGTGTCTGATGACTAATGTAATCCCAAATATCAGGAAAGAGAAAAACACACTCCAGAAAATAAAAGAACCTGGCACATCATGATAGATGGATACTAAAGGAAGAGATGACAAAAACACAGGGCCGGCCCTGTGGCGTAGCAGGTAAAGCCACCGCCTGCAGTGCCAGCATCCCATATGGGTGCTGGTTCAAGTCCCAGCTGCTCCACTTCCAAATCCAGCTCTCTGCTATGGTCTGGGAAAGCAGTAGAAGATGGCCCAAGAAGAAGATCCTGGCTTCAGATCAGTGCAACTCTGGCCATTGCAGCCAACTGTGGAGTGAACCAGCAGATGGAATACCACCCCCCCGTGCCTCTCCTTCTCTCTGTGTAACTCTAACTTTCAAATAAATTAAATTAATTAATCTTTGGTGGTGGGGGGGGCCTTCCCTCCAGATCTTAGTTATCTAGTCCAGACAACACACTGTTTATACCTGATACACAATCTATACAACAAATGCCCCAGTTAGGCCTCTAAGCTATCTCTCTGAAATCATCTTTCTAAACCTCTGTGATAGAACGCAATGACACACTGAAACACACATACAAACCAGCAGTGATTTGGACCCTTAGTGGGTGACCTACAGAGTCTAGAAAATAAATTCCTGCTGAAGCAAACTGTTCAGTGATATGTCAGCTTCCCAAGATTTCTCCCACATCCCCACAGGGGAATGGCATTGTTACGAATGATGAACTAGGACAAGAGTCTTTAGGGCAACACATATAGACACTACAGGCAAGGTAGTAACGTTGTAATGAAGAGATGTGTGGTGTGAAGGATACTGTGGTTCCTGCCTACAGTATGCTTAGCTGGGTGTTGATTCTCAGAGTGCGCATGCTCCATAGCAGTGTCCAGAGACTTCTTGGTGTTCAGCACAGAATTCAGATCCAGAACTCCAACCCTTCTCTGAGTGATGGCGGAAATGAAAGGACAGGGTAATAGAGAAGTAGGGAAAGAACGGCCTGGGGAGTCACCCTTGTCCTTGCCACACCCTTCTCCCCAGTCCCCATGGCCAGATAGCAATCCTGCAGTGCACTGCTCCGATTCATCGCCATCTGCCACCGCCACTGTCACCTTGCAATTCAGGTCACCACTGCTGCTCACCTGGACTGCCGATATAGCTCCCTCACTCACCTCCCCGGCTCGCTCCTCCTCCTCTGCAATCTATTCGCTATAAAGGCAGGCAGAGATTTTTACAGTGCACACCAGCATGTTGCTCTGCTGCAGTGACCCCAGTATTCCCACATGCATTCCTCGGCCTGGAATGTTCCTTCTCCAGCTCTTCTCAGGGCTGGTTCACCCTCAATTCCTGTCTCTGCCTACACTGTTCCTCAGAGGCCTTCTCTGAGCCTTATCTTCCTGCCCCTGCGCATCTTCTCCTGCCAGCACACAGCACAGTCTGAAACACTGGGTTGGCTATTTCTGTGTGTGTGTGTGTGTGTGTGTGTTTATTTTCATCTACTTAAAAGGCAGGGTGGAAGAGAGAGCAAAAGATATTCCATCCACTGGCCGGGATTGGGCCAGGCCAAGGCAAGAAGACAAGAACCTCTTCCAGGTCTCCTACGGGGTAGCAGGGGCCCAAGCATTTTGGGCCATCATCTGCTGCCTCCCAGGATGCACCAGAGCGAAGCTGGATTGGAGGCAGAGCATCCAGGACTTGAAGCAGCATTCTGGTATGCAATGTGGGTGTTGCGAGTGGCAGCTTAACTCACTGCGTCACAATGCCCACCCCTGCTCTGGCTGATTCTTTGGTATCACAGAAATATTTCTAATGATTGGTTCAATTCCAGTAACAAATAACTGATATTTTCTATCTCCTCCAATGGAACAGAAAAATGAGAACTCTTGGTGTTTTTCAGAAGTATTCCGTGACATCACAGTCCAGTTCCTGGCACGTGACAGTGTCACTCTAGGCACTTTCCCGTGTAGATGCTGAGAGCCACCTCACCACATCCATACTTAGCCAGATACTGGCTACCCATTTCACTTTGCAGAGACCTTCTGATATGGGCATGCTTTACCCAGCATGCACAGTGGATTCCACTGCTGAAATCTTGCTTACAAACTGAACGTACTGGCTTCAGTCAGTTTCCTGTTTTTCACGGCTGGGCCCTCTTCCAGCTTAATATATGGAAATCCCACTTGGAAAGTCTGCTAAAGAACAACTATTCTCATTACGTTTTCCTGTCATCTGGTTCTAACCCAGTGGTCTGTATTTGAACCCAGATGGTCTTTCATTAGGAAGGTCTGTTTGCTCGGGTGGTGCTTTTTTCCAGGGTGAGCTCTTAAGTGGAAACTCGGGTCTGGTTCTCCAGCACTGTTTTCACAGCCGCTGGAGGACACAGGCTGCTATCCTCTCTCTTGTAAACAGAAAGGCCAAGCCACAGTCCTCAGTCACCAGGACAAATACACACTCCTGCTGGGAGGGCAGCCCCATGCAGTGGCCTGCACAGCGGGGCGGGGGCCCCCCTGCAATGGCAGAGCCCATGGCCTTCTACACTCCCAGTGCTGCGCTGTCATTCATCCACAAGCCAGCCCTCGGATGCATTTGCGATGTCCTTCCCAAAGTGTCACTTTCAAGAGTTTATTGAGTGCACATTCTACAAAGATGCTTTGCCTAAGTCCCAATAAAGTGATCTTCTTTACGCAAACCCATTTGAAAACACGCCTCTGCAGAAAACCTTCTAGGGACATCATAACATTCACAAACGGTTCTCTCTTTATATAAAACCAGCAACACTGGGAATTTTAAATGCCTTATTTACTGTCATTTTTTTAAAGGCTATCAATTCTCACTCTACTAATAAGGGAAATACAGTTATTCAGACAGGAGCAGGGCTGTAACTAATCTTTGTGAGCTGTCTATGAAGAAAGGACTGCTAAGCAAATTATAATACGTGAATAAGGGTGTTCCAAGAATAGATAAAGCACTTGGCACAAACTATTTTAGGTCTCTAGTACAGTGGGGCTACCCATTAATTTATAAACAGTGGATCTACTAATTAAAAAAACATTTCTCCTATTCATTTAACCAGGTCTCTAAGGAGCAAAGCAAGCTGCACTGAGCTGGATCCCATTGCCAGCGGATGCTACGCTGACTCTACACACCTGAAAGAAAGACTTTTCTCCAGAAAGTACACTGCATTTCATTTTTAAATCCTTAGGGGTATGTTTTCCCCAGATTTTTTGTAAAATGAAATTTCCCTCCTCTATTAGTTTTCCATTACTGCTGTAATAAGTTAGCACAGACACAGCAGCTTCAAACAGCATCTAGTTTTCAGCTCACGGTTCTGTAAGTCACGCAGTGTCTAATTCGTTGGCTCAGGACCTCTCTGGGGGTGAGTCGGTCTATATTTCATCTGGTGCCCTGGGACAGTGATGTGGCAGAAGTCAGCTCCTTGTGGCTGCACTGCTGGCATCTCTGCTTCTCACTGCATTATCAGCTGCCGGACACTCAGTGACCAGAGGACACTTGTATTTCTTGCCATGTGCCCTGATCTCCCCAACAGCTCCCATCTACGTTGAGGCAGTATCCAGGGCCTTGAAAGGCTCGTGTAAGTCAGGTCCATTCAGGATACTTTTTTTTTTGGACAGGCAGAGTTAGACAGGGAGAGAGAGAGACAGAGAGAACGGTCTTCCTTCCGTTAGTTCACCCCCCAAATGGCCACTACAGCCAGTGCCAATCCGAAGCCAGATGCTTCCTCCCGGCCTCCCATGAGGATGCAGGGCCCAAGCACTTGGGCAATCCTCCACTGCCTTCCTGGCCCACAGCAGAGAGCTGGACTGGAAGAGGAGCAACGGGGACAGAACCGGCGCCCCAACTGGGACTAGAACCCGGAGTGCCGGCGCCGCAGGCAGAGGATTAGCCTAGTGAGCCATCGCCCCAGCCCAGGATACTCTTAATTTCCCCATTTTATGGCCAATCTTTTAGAACCACGATTACCTCTATTGGGATCTCTTCAGAGTCACCCTAACGTTCATGTTTAATTAGATAACTAGATGGGAGGTATATATAATAAGGTGTTACCCTTGGGACCCTTTAGAGTTCTGTCTATCCTCCCACATACTCAAAATTAGTATTTTCCCCAGGAAAAACTAATACAAGTTTGCACCCCAGCACCATTCTCCTACTCTTGACTTAAATATTCTTGACATTTCATCAAGGCTAAGAATATAGCTTCATTCTAAGATTTCCTTTCCACCCCCAAATAAACGCACTGTCTTCTAGAAGATAGCTAATGAGGCTGGCAAATCTTCATTGTTCTCCATGGCGGCAACGCCAGCCAGGGCAGGGGAAAAGCCAAGTCAGGAACATCATCCTGAAACAGCAGAATTACCAACCTGAGAAAACCTGCGGCTGCTGGCATGGCACAGCAGCTTAAATTGCCGCCAGTGCCAGCAGCATCTTCTATGGGAGTGCCAGCTGGAGTCCCAGTTGCTCCACTTCACATCTAGCTCCCTGCTAGTGCACCTGAGAAGGCAGAAGACGGCCCAAGTGCTTGGGCCTCTGCCACCTATGCAGACGACCCAGATGGAGTTCTGGGCTTCTGGCATTGAGCTGGTCCCATCCACAGCGACTGTGGCCACGGGGGTGTGAAGCAGAGGATAGAAGACCTCTTTGTCTTCTGTCTCTCTTCTGTCACTCTGACTTTTGAATAAATAGTAAATCTTTTTTTACAAGTGCATATTTATGAGAAAATACAAATGTCAACATACAAGTGCAGTATTGATGCATGTGTCACACGCATGATCCCTTCTCTGAAAAAAATGGAGACAGCCCTACTATAAATAAGATCAATATTAAATGCATTATAAGGTTAGACACTGCTTTAATATGAACTTTAAGAGAGAATCTAATGAGTTAATGTGTGTGTGTGTGTTGTAAAGGGCTACAGAAATCGATGTGTTATTGTTTCCGAAGCTAACCATAATACTTAAGCTTAGCCTTGATTATGCATCCTGCCCAGTCCTCCAATCTCTGTACGTATCCATCATTCCTTATTTGCTTATGGCCTTGCATTCTTCCCAGCATCTCCCTCCTATTAGAATCATCAGAGTATGTAATCGAGAAATGGAAAACTCTCCAACCTGCTATTCACCACCAACAAAAGATTTACCAGGCCCTTCCCTTGTGCCAGGCATTGTTCCGAGTGCTCAGGAGAGATGAGTTAACAAAACAGGGAGTCACCCTGTAGCTATGAAACCTGCATGGTGGTGGCGATGACAATGGTTACGACAAACAGGGTAATGCGGACTGCAGACAGTGCCTTGGGCATGGCAATCCAGGAGGCCTCTGATGTAATTAACTTGGAGCCAGAGCACCAGGGTTGAAGAAGGAGCCCTGCTGATACCCTGGGCAGAGTGGTCCAGGCAAGGGTCCTGAAGCGAGATGGCCCGAACAGTGGCTGGAGCCACGCCGTGGAGATGGGAAGCCATGGATGGGTTCTGAGCAAATGGCAGGATGGTCTGGCTTAAGCCATGACAAAGACCTTCTGCCAGTTCAGCAGAACAGCTGGCTGAAGGAGGGGAGGAGGGAGGGAAGGAGCTGGACAGGATTTAAAAGCATCTCTGGAAAGAATCTAAGAGACATGGAGCTGATAAGAAGCTGACTGGTCCAGTGTCTCCTACAATCAAAATGGGAAAACAAGGTTTGTTTTAACTGCTTCTACTACCTCAAAAATGATTCAGGCCAGCAAAGTCCAGCCCTAGCCACGGAATACATCAGAGGAGCCAAGACAGCCGCGAACAGTTCTCACGGCTCCAGCTCTGTGTGCAATCACAAAGGCCTTCAAGGTGCCTGGGAAAGAGAAAGGGTTGCCCACCTGCCAGGCTCCCCACAAATGACCCAGAAACTCTGGAGCAGCTCTTTGGAACTTTTGGCTACTAGCTGTTGAATTAATATGAGGGAACTTCAAAAGGTCCATGGGGAAAATGGAATTAAAAGATAAGCTTAACAGTGGGCATTTGAGCTAACATTTACGTCACCAGTTAGAACACTTGGGGGTCCCCATCTGAGTGCACAGATTCAAGAACTGGCTGTGATACGGCATCCGAGGGCAGCAAGCGATGGCTCAAGTACTTGGGTCCCTGTCACCCACATGGGAGACCTGAACTGAGTTCCCAGCTCGCAGCTTCAGCCCCCTGGGTATTATGTGCAACTGAGGACTGAATCCGCAGACGGGAGCGCTCTCTGTCTCTTCCTCTGTCTCTCTGCCTCTCACATAAATAACTTCATTTTCAAAATAAAGGTAAGTTTATTTGGGTGCAAAAAAAATTTTGAAATGTATGCCTGGTTTTTTCATGATACACATTTTTTCGTTAGCTTTTTCCAAACCCTTAGTGAAAGGAACCCAAGCACACTAAATCAAATCTCTGGGGGACAGAGTCGGTTCTGATAAACTTGCAATATTAACCAAGCCCGTGCTCACTCACACTGTAGCTCTCACAGACGTAAGCCACAATCTCTCCTGACAACTTCCCTTGTGCTATGCACACAGTCACCCTTTCCATTAGTGTTTTTCTTTCTCCCTGATAGCATCAGGGAGAAAGCCTCTAGCAAGCTCCGATCTTTCCTGTTATCACCTTGTAGCTCAGTCCTTACAGGAAGATTCCGCAGCACTGGGCACAGACACAGGACGACATTGGCACGAGACCTCCAGAACGGGCTCTTGGGAATAGAAAGAGCACCTGGTGTGGCAACACAGCCACAGAAAGATTCATGCCTGTGAGAAATGAGGAACTGGGGGGAAATCAAGACATCATCAGAAAGAAGACATTAGAAAGACTTGACCTGAAAACCCGAGAAAATAATTTTTATCCATTTCAGCCGCTTTTCTAACATTTTAAATGATACTATGACACAGCAGCATACAGGAGCTATACTGGTTGCATTTAAGTCAATATTTATGCTAACTCATGACAAAGTCAATTGCTGTCTCTTTGACTAAGTTCTCATATGCATGATTTAAACAAGTCTAAAATGCACAAACTGATTCACAAATCGTTTTTCCAAAAATCTGGATTAAGCATTCACTGCTTCCCCTGCCCGCAGTGCCTCGGCTCGCACACAGAATTCGACATAAACCTACTGTACTGTCACCTGTTTGCAAAACGGAAGTGGTGACTCTTGAGTGCTTGGCTATTCCCTTGGAAGAGGTACTAGAAGTGTAATTACTATATGTAACTCTAACATTCTGAGTGAAAATGAAAAAGAACCAATGAACAGTTGAGATTCAACACTCCACACCTACCCCAGGAACAAAAGGGCATTTAAGTACTTATTTCTGTGATGTGTAAAATGAGCCCCACAACTACACACGTGCACAGATTCACACACATGCACGCACACACACGCTGTGCCCAAAGCCCCCTCTTTCTGCCTTGATACAAAGCCTAAGGACTGGCCTTTCTCTTTCCCTGTGTTCCCTCTTCTCCCTGCTTTCTCTTGTGCCACTCCTGCTCCTGCTCTACACAATGTGATGACACTCCTCTGTCACTGCCACCCCTCACAGCATTCTCGGGGATGCTGACCACCTGGGGACAGGCACACGGACCTGCACATCGGGCTGTCTGTCCCTTCTGTGATGGCTCCAGCCAGCAACTGTACTGATTCCTTTCAAGTGTGTAACTGGGAAAGCTATCTCCCAGGACATAAGGATATATCCTCACGTACATGAGGATACTTGTTTGCAACACCATAAACTACTCATGTGGTCACCACACTTTCCTCCATCCCTTTCCTATCCAGTGTGTAGAGAACAAGGAGTTAGGAAACTATCTGGTGTAACCAGAACAGATGTTTTCTCCTACGTAGACACTTTGTTCCGCTCCGGAACAACTGCAAAGCATCCTCCACATAAGCAGAAAGTACCGAGAAAAAACAGCACTGGAGCTGAGGTCACGGCACAGCAGGTTAGGACACCACTTGCAACGCTGGCTTCCTGTATCAGTGCAGATCTGAGTCCTGACTGCTCCACTTCCAATCCAGGCACCTGCTAATATGACTGGGAAAGCCGTGGAAGATGACCCAAGTACTTGGGCCCCCGCCACTGATGTGGAAGACCCAGATGGAGTGCCAGGCTCCTGCCTTCACCCTGACCCAGCCCTGGCCTTTGTAGACATTTAGGGTATAAACCAGTGGATGGAAGATGCCCTCTCACCCTGTAACTCTGCTTTTCAAGCAAATAAATCTTTCTAAAAATTACTTTCACTAAAGATCAAACTTCAGATTTTCCATGTGATCACAGCTCAAGTGCAACTAAGGCAAACAAAACTATTTTCAAAAATGCAAATTTGGACTGGTCTCGGGTACAAGTAGTACTTTTTGACAGGTTCAGAAGCGGAGATGCAAGGAGAAAACGTTTGTTGAAACCTCTCCCCACCCACTCTGTTCTAAATAATATTTCCTAGGGACCCTACCATCTATATCTATATCTATATATATATATATATCTCAAAAATCTTCCTCCAGCTTTGGTTATTTGTGAGGCTGGTTCTTTAGCAAATTCCCCATGGGAGCAAGAAGCAATAAGACACAGAGGTAGGAAAGTACTAGGAATGGAATGATTGATTTCTATCTTCAGACCTGCTTGGGCTGGTCCCCTTCTCACAGCCAACTTTTCTCAGACACTAACTTGGAAGCACTGAGAAGAAACAAAAATCCATTCAACAATCTCCAGACTGGGAAATCCCCAGATTTGTCTCCTTCTATAGCCTCCAAGACGCAGATCAAGCGTAAGTGTGGGGAAGACAGTGGCATCACCTGTGTAGGCAGGGGCTGATCATGCAGGAGAGCACAGGACAGAGAGCCCTCCAGCAGGGCAAGGTCTATGTGAAAAGCATGGCTGTACAGTGGGGTCCCACTCACCAAATGGAATGAAGGGGAATCGTGCCTTATAACAACTGGCTGGGGGCAGAAGGGACACTCGAGTTAAAATCTGGGCTTCATTCAAAATTACCTGTTGCTGGACTTGCTCCCTTTAATGTTAAGTCACCCAGCCCTCACTCACTTCAAACTAGGAAAACTCATTCATGAAACCCCACTCCTCAACGGAGGCTGGGCAGAACAGGCAAGAACAAGCCTGGGACTTGGGTTGTAACACTAGCTCTTCAATCAGTATCGGAGCAAATTATTTAAATACCCCATGACTCAGTTTCCTGACCGGTGATACAAGGATAATATTAGTATCTATTTATTTCTTATGTTATTTTTTTCAAGGTTAATTCTGTTACTGTATATAAGACACCAAGCAGTATCCCAAAGTTATCCATCAATAAATATTAGCTGTTATTCTAAAAAGCAAAATCAAATTTCCTAAATGAGAGATGCCCAAAATTTAGGGAGTATACGGCTCACTACATTAGGGAACTCATAGAGAAGTGTCACTCACTCTAATTCAGTGGGTCTGAGGTAGGACCAAGAGACTGCAGGTTTAATAGCAGTCTAGGTGACTCTGCAAAGGATGCTCAGAGCCCAGTCTTCAAACCAGTGTGCTAAACAGGAACCGAGGCATGGGCAGACAATGGTAGTTGCTAGGAGAAGAGGAGACAGGACCAACCAGGCCGCAAGCCAGCGCAGGCCTGCAGTGGGTTCTTCCACCATTTACCCGCAGCTACCCTACCGCCAGCATCCTCCAGCCCCTCGGAGTCAGGAACAGCCCCTGTACGAGATTCTTCCCAAGCTGCCCTGGGTGACTTCTGCCCCAACAAGCAGAAGGTGGCTTGTGGAGGGATAACCAGCTGCTGCCAAATGCCAAGGTGGTCTCTGTGTGCTGAGTCAGACCAACTCTGGGCCCCCAGTGGCCACACAGAGATAGGATGAGGACTCGCCTCTAAAAACGAGTGTGAGGACTTAGAAAACAACTGTGAACTGAAAACCTATTGTGTTTTAACCACAACAGCTCCATGAGGTTTCCGAGTATCTCCCCTTTACAGAGAAAAATAAATGGAGGTTTTAAAGAGAAGTGAAATAGCACAGCCAAGCCACAGCAGAAGCAAGACCCGGCAAGTTCCACTGGCTCTACTTCCAAAATACAAGGCAAATTCTTTCCCCCAGCTCCCTTGGCTTCCCCCTGCTCTAAGCCATGCTGCTCTGGTCCAGAGTATATCAAAACCCTACTACAGGGTCTCCCTGCTTCTACTCCACCGCCACTCCCCTACACTTATCTATTTAATTTTGCCCCCATGGCTGTTGTCTGTGTACCACAACAGATCATGCTCTTCTTGAGAGCAGACTCCTCGGGGCATTCCTAGGACTCACGATGGAGCCTGCAGTATTGGCTCAATAGCTCTTCTTACTCGGCCAACCCCCAAGTCCATTCTGTTTGTAAGGGTTCCTTGCATATGGAAGTTCCACTTGGGGGAAGCCCTGTTGGTAGTCATTTGTCACCTACCAAGTCACATATTGGGGTCTGAGAACAGTCACTCACTCAACCCCTCAAAAAAGAAATGTCTAGAACAGGAAGTCCACTTCCCACATCAACATTCATACTAAGGAGAACTAATCTGCATGAGATGTTATCTGTTTGCATTTGCTGCCTGCCCTAGAACAACAGGTGCCAGCCCACCAGAAGATTCCCCATCAATTGTGCTCAAGTGACACCATCTAAGCTACCAATCAAATGCGTTTGCTTGGTGAAAAATGGACAAAAGCAAATTCACCTTTGGAAGTTAGATTGGGTCTCTCTCTGTAGAGAAATGTATTGTTTTCCACCCTTGCAGACAGCAACAGTTAAGGAAAGGAGAGGAATTTTGTTTAGTGACTGCAGACTAGAAGAAAGTGACTTCATGTTAAATTCTAAGAAACCAAGACCACCCAAAGCCAGACACAGCTTCCATCAAACCATCAAACCATCTAAAAAGTGGATAACGCAGCAGACTCCTGAGCCAAAGAGACATCATAGCACATTCCAGCAACCCAAAAAGGGAATGTTTAATCTTATTCACCTAAATACATGCTTTTCCCAACAGCAAAATGCTCTGTAGCTATTTGCACCCATTCCGGCAGTAAGCAGCCACTCACAAGGTTACTGAACATTAGCATTGAGTCTATGCATCTGGCATTAAAAGGTAGAGCTCCCATTTGTGTCTACACTGCTCACCTTAAGGTCTTGGGCACATAACATGCTTTATTACCTTGCTTGAGTAAGACAGAATCACTCCTTCCTCTGCAATTCTGTGGCAAGATGGGACCCCAGAATAACTGCCCTCTTTGTATGATGTTGGATACCAGGCACGGCAAAAACACTTTGGAAAGCATGATGGAGTCCATTGCTACCCAACCTGCAAAATGAAGGTGGCCCTGACATGTCCAGAGGCTCTCCAAGGACAGAGAGAGTAAAAGCTACTGCCTGAACACAAGAGTTTACCCAGGTACTATGTCTAATCTTCACGAAAACCACATGGGAATGACATTTATTACACGTGCTGGACAAGTAAGAAACAGGAAGCACCTAAACAACCTTCCAAAGGTCCATATGAAAGATGGAGAATGATTCTAATTCATTTCTTCCAGACCCCACGGTCTTTAATGAACAAGGGGTGAACTGTGCCTGGCATAGAGGAGAGATCTGAGCCAGAAGACAGCTCCATTAGGGTCAACAGCCAAGCACGGCCCCCAGGGCGTTCACCATGTGCACAGCAGGAGGCAATCCTAAATGCTTTGGTCAGGGCTAGTTCAAAACTTATGGCAAAGACAAGCATCTCACCTATAAAACATGTTTGCAGCTGCCCACAGGGGCTCCTGCCTTCTCTAGAGTTTTCACCTCCCTTACTTCATTTCAGTGCGAACAGTGGCTAAGGTAAACACGGCTCAGGTCTCTTAGGAAGAAAAGTCTTATATAAGCGCAAAGAAGAATTATTACCCCAACATCGGAAGCCTCCCAAACACATCATAAACTCTTCCTTATGCTATTGTAAATATTAAGGTTTGCGTTAAACATTCAGGAGAGCTGCTCAGGGTGCATAATTAGGGAGAGCAAATATTTGCTCAAATAAACCTCTATGGGACCTCCTCTTTTCCACTAGCTAGAAAAAAACTTTTTAATTTTTTTTAAAAAGTTAAAGCAGATGGATTTAGGATACAAAGGGTTGGCCCCAAATCTTCCCCTAGCCCTGATAACTCCATTCCTCAGAGACTCACGAATCTTCTTAACAAATAAGAGGCTTCCAGGCCTCATACATTAGCCAGGCACTCTCTCCCCAGGCTCTCTGAGCTCCCCTCAGCCTGCAGAGCCAATGCTGACACCCTTCACAGGCACCCAGTCTGCAGACCCTTTGTCTCCCGACAAGATAATGGCACAGGCCAGATCACCACTAAGGGGAGGAAGGAGAGATGGCTCTCCCTCCATGGCAGTCGGATGGCCATGACCGTGAGGCTGGCATGGGAGCTGAGAACTGGAGAGCCTGTCTATGCCTCCTGTTCCAGGAATTCTCTACCACCCCTCAGTGAGGACACTGTCAATCAGAACAATTTCTGCTTTGCTGTCATTTCATAAAGCTCAACCCCTCAGCACCAACAGCACCTTGCTGGTTTCACTTCTGTCCTGTGGCACAAACTTCCTTCCAACCAAAAAGAGAACAGGCCCAGTTCAGAACCCGAATGACACTTATTCTTTGGAAGACAGAGTTTCAGTTTGAACAATTTTGAGAGAGAGGAAGAGGAAACACTTCTCCGCACACTTTTGCATTTCTTTCTTTTCTTTTCCTTTAGTAACTAACTGCATCTCACTTCATTTACAGGGACAGGGAGCTGTGAGAGGCTCTCTGTCTCTTGCTGGCTGACCATGTTATTTAAAAATGGAAAAATAGGCATACATCCATACTCACATCTAAATGAGGCCCAGAGAGAGAGAGAGAGAGAGAGAGAGAGAGAGATGGAGAGAAGGAAGGGAGGGAGAAGGATGGAGAGAATCAATCATGGATGGATTGCATTTCTCCAACTACAAGAACTAAACTGAACCTCTCAGAAAGTCAACCACAGTGGCACAGCAGTAGTATAGGTACAAAGTATTCCCTCGTCCCAGGAGAGAAAGAAGAAATGGCTATGTCCAGGCTTTGGTGCCAGACGTTACAGCCTGGGCTAAAAGGGCTACTAAAACTCTTCAAATCCACTTCGATACCCGGCCTAGAGGGATGTGCAACGTAGCCAGGCCAACGTGGATATGTGCTTCTCAAAGAGTCAACCAATAAGGCAAACACAGTGATGGAATGATCAGAGTCAAATCACAAGTATAAGCTCAGAAGAGGGACACAGCATCCATAATATACCTCATGTTTCTCTTTTACCGTGGCAGAGAGACTCATTGCATATGTATCATAACATAACACCAGAAAAAGAAAAGGGGCTCTGATCAAACAAAATATATTTAGCACCGATACCACAAATAGCCCCTAAGGGACACTCACAACTTGCAGCAATATATTTAAGTCTGGGAAAAGCTTCAGAAAGGAAATCTGCTTAAGTGAAAGTAACTTGGCCTTCCCCAAACTTCTCTGGTTATGGGACCACTAGCAATGCCCTAGTTGTTTTGTGGAACATGTTTTAGGAAAATGAACAAAGCAAAAAAAAAAAAAAAAAAAAAAAAAAGCCAGATTTTATAGCTGAACTGGACCCTTTCTCAATGCTCCATCTCAATCCTTATTCTGCACCTCCAGCCATTACTTCTTTCCAGAGATTTGTTCTCGAAGAAACCCCAAGTTAAGATACTGCTGAAAAGTTAGGGAGTTAGCACAGTTCTTACCCTCTTCTCAGCAAATACCATCTCTAAAGCAGCTCCTGGAACGGTGCTGATCCAAGGGGTAGGCACCAGTCACACAGGGCTATGTCAGTGTGAGTCAGGTTAAACATGCAGCCCTCATTTGCACTAGCTACATTTCAAGGACTCAACGTTCCTATCTGGTTCATGGTTACCAGGCACATTGAGCGCATTTCATTATCCCAAAAAATTCTATTGCCAAGTGCTGATAGCGAAGGACAAACAAATCATAGGTTTAAAAATAAAAGTGGCAGATTTTGAAAATCTTCCCTGAAAGGACTCTAGATCAGATTCCTGAATGCCTGTGTTTCAAAGCAATGACTGAACCAAATCGAGCCTTAGCCACGGAGCAGCGAGCTGCTTCAGTCAATCTAGATCCACAGAGCTAGCGAATCTCATTTGCTAGAGAAAAAGCTCCTTTTACAGTATCTTACACATCTGGCAGTGACAGAAATATTTCTAGCTCAGTCAACAGTCAGATGCAATCAGACTCAGCCAGAGTATTTTTCTACCAGTGTAATAAGAACACCCAGCAGACGGTCTGAATCCCAAATCTGAAAACCACAGAACATCAGCTGTTTGGACATCCACTTTCAATTAAGCGGATTTTGCACAGCATTAAGAATCGGTCATGGGTCCGGAAAACGCTTTGCAGAATAGCTGATATGGAAGACTCTCCCAAGACCAGTGCCCAGAGTAGCAGCAGCCACCTGGGACAGATGCCTTTGCCCAGTCTTGAATTCTCACCGTCAATTCTGTCCTTCTACACACTCGAGTATTTCAGGCTCATTTTTGAGATCTTAAAAATAAATGGAGCTTTCATTCTGGTCAATCAACACAGTTAATGGTTTTCCACACCCAGCACTGTCTGATATCAGATTCTAACCCACTCTGGCTCAGCTCCCCAGCAGGGTCCAATCAATATTTGTTTTCAATGCTGATCCTGTGTTCAGGCATCTTTGGTCCTCTTGGAGGCAGATCTTCTTTAGAAAAGTCAGCGTGGTCCCAGGATCCTCTAATCCAATCCACGCTTCCTGCTGACAGGCAACTTGTCTGTCATTTATCAATGATACCCCCTTGGGCTATGGATTTTTCTGGATGGGCTACCTGCCGAGTATGTGCCTGGTTCTCAGGGCGCATGGTGCCAGTGGGACATATAATCATAGGAAGGCTATGCTTTGACGGGGCAGCTGTACACTCTTTTTTCCCCTGACACCGCAGGGCTGAGTCGTGTCCAGTGAAAGCCTAGCTATTCCCCCTTTTCTGCCTTTGTATGGAGGTACTTCTATAAGGTTGTAAAAGGCAAGTTTACCTTAATGCAAAAAACTTTTAAATCCACACTCAGTTCTTCTCATAATATGCAATTTATGTGACTTTTTTAAAGTTCCTTCATAAATGTTCACTTTTTGCCTAAATAACTTTTCTTTGGTAAATACCTTAGCCACTCCTGTGCAAAGTTAAGATCCAGTTGTCCTGTTGTTTCTTCAGAGACTATGTGTCTAAACTAACGGGCCCTTATCTACTGCCAGCCTATTATCATGATAGATATTATAGGTCTTGGAGACAGCCACCCTTACCACCAATTGCCGTACCTCCCCATGTAACCTGTTCTACGTTATCAGTTATTGTTTATCTATTATTATTTTGCCTAGTATATATTAAATTTTATCATAGGTGTATACATATAAGAAAAAACACAGTGGGGCCAGCATTGTGGCATACTTGTGGCACAACAGGTAAAGCCATGACCTGAGACACCAGCATTGCATGTGGAAGCCAGTTCAAGTCCCAGCTGGTCCACTTCTTTTTCTTTTTTAAGATTTATTTATTTATTTGAAAGTCAGAGTTACACAGTGAAAGAAGGAGAGGCAGAGAGAGAGAGGTCTTCCATCCGCTGGTTCGCTCCCCAATTGGCCACAATGGCTGAAGGAAGCTATGCCAAGCAGAAGCCAAGAGTCAGGAGCTTCTTCCAGGTCTCCCACATGGGTGCAGGGGCCCAAGGACTTAGGCCATCTTTCACTGCTTTCCCAGGCCATAGCAGAGAGCTAAATTGGAAGTAGATCAGCCGGGACTCAAACCAGCACCCATACAGGATTGCTGGCACTGCAGGCAGTGGCTTTACCCACTATGCCACAGCGCCAGCCTCTGGTCCACTTCCGATACAGCTCCCTTGCTAATGCCTGGAAAAAGCAGCAGAAGATGTCCCAAGTGTTTGGGTCCCTGCAGCTCACGTGGGAAGCTCTTGGCTTTGGCCTGACCCAGCCCCAGCCAAGGCAGCCATCTGGGGAGTGAACGAGCCAATGGAATATCTCTCTGTCTCTCCTGTCTCCTGGGGAGTGAACCAGCCATTGGAATATCTATCAGTCTCTCCTTTCTCCCTGGAACTCTGATTTCCAAACAAAATTTTAAAAAATAAATAAATAATATACTATTAAGTATAGGAGTAAATGGCTTGGTTCTAGGTTTCAGATATCCACTGGGAGTCTTGGAATGTACCCCATGTGGATAAGGGGGCACCACTCTGGAATATTTTCAGCATCACGGGAAGTCCTATTAGACAGCTCTGTTTCAGATAATTTCAAGCCCCAGTCTTTGAGCTCCTCAGCTGAGGCCCCATCCACGGGGAAGCAAAGGCAAATCGTTTGTGCTCTGCCCTTTCCGTAGCTTGACACCCCCGACCAGTATCCATCAGCTTAATAAGCTGCTGTTTATGCCAGTAAATTCTGGAGTAATTTGTGATGCATCCACAGCAACTGGAAAAAAAAATCTTTGATATTAGAATATCTTAGACCTCTTGCAAAACTATATTATTCTTGTATTTCTTAAAGCAAGACGGGAGAGAAGAAAAGAAAAGCAACAGGTAAAGGGTAAACAGGCCTGGTAAAGAGGCCTATAACAACACAATTGAACACTCCATCTATGTCACTGCCTCTTGGCTCATTATGGGCCAAGCAGTTAACATCTTATAGGAGAAGCAGCTAAAATTTCCACCAGTACCTTTGCAGGTGCAGGCCAACAGAGCACGACTTTTATTCTAGACAACTTCTCTGTGATCTTATCTGTCCTTGCACAAACTTGTCAGTCATTCCTCTGTGTCACACTTGCACCTCCTTGTGCCTGGGCAATCAATAAGCAGCAAATGCCACGTGAAGGAAAGGGCACCGCACTCCAAATCCTCAACTGCAATGAAGCTCACTCATTAGGGGAGAGGGAGAGTCCATGTCTGCTCGTCTGTATGATGTAAGTGGTGACATCAGAAGCTGGGCAATAATTAGCCCTTTGCTGTATGGTATGGTCATCATGCTATGTCTGTCTGTTTTTCACAAATTGCTATAAAAACTAGGATGGGCATAATTCCAAACTTTCAACATGACCAACTGGGATAAAATGATAGATACAGATTTAGATTTCTACCCCCACCTACTTTCAGGAAGGATTGGTAGTTGCTTAAAATAAATGCATACACACAATAAAGCCAAAATCATTAATATAGGCCAAAGTTAACAATTCTTTTTTTTTTTTGTAAGGGTCACATATAGCCCATGGGCCATAATTTGGCAGCTCTTAATATAGGCTAAAGAACAAGTAGTTAATGTCACAAAGTCAAATAGAAACTGCTTTGGGGAGGAGATCAAGGAAGAAGAAACATGAACAAACTGTTAAACTGACTTACATAAAGGTAGTTCAAAAGTGGTGGAAGACAGAATTAAAACATAAGCTTATTTTGGTATAAACTATTTGGGGAATCCATGCATATTTGTCCATAATATACACGCTCTATGGACTTTTTGAAGACCATTCCTAAGTAAAAAGGGAAATGGCCAGGTGTGTGGCTCAGGGATTAAGCTACCACTTGGGAAGCCTGCTGACCACACTGCAGTGTTTGCATTCAAGTCCTGCCTCTACTCTCCATTCCAGGTTCTTGCTAACGCACACCCTAGAGGGCAGTAAGTGACAGCTCAAGTGGTTGGATCCCTGTGACCCAGGTGGGAGATCTGGGCTGAACTCCATGCTTCTGGCTTCAGCCCAGCCCACAGTCTCAGTGACTCCAGGTATTTGAGAGAGTGAACATGCTTTTTTTTTTTTTTTTTTTTTTTAAACAGGCAGAATTAGACAGTGAGAGAGAGAGAGACAGAGAGAAAGGTCTTCCTTTTTCCGTTGGTTCACCCCCCAAATGGCCGCCACTGCCAGCGCACCGAGCTGATCCAAAGCCAGGAGCCAGGTGCTTCCTCCTGGTCTCCCATGCTGGTACAGGGGCCCAAGCACTTGGGCCATCCTCCACTGCCTTCCCGGGCCACAGCAGAGAGCTGGAGTGGAAGAGGAGCAACTGGGACAGAATCCAGCACCCCAACCAGGACTAGAACCTGGGTGCCGGTGCCGCAGGTGGAGGATTAGCCTAATGAGCAAAGGCGCCGGCCCTGCTTTTCAAATAAACAAAATAAAAAAGAATCTTTTAAAATCTTCCTTTAAAAAAGTAAAAATTTTTTTTTAATTGAAGGGTAATCAATTTGCTTAGATGGTGTCTTAGTCCATTCAGGCTGCTATAACAAAATATCACAGACCAGGTAACTGATAAACAACAGAAATGTACAGCTCACAGTTCTGGAAACTTGGAAGTCAAGATCAAGGCAGCAACAGATTTGGTTTCTGGTGAGGGCTCGCTCTCTGTTTCACAGATGGCACCTGCTTGCTGGGTCCTCACATGATTGAAGGGAAGAACACGCACCCTTTTTTCTTTTTCAATTACCGCCAAATGCTTGCCCATGTGATCACCAGTTTCATACTTCTGCAAAGGGTCTTCAGTGAGACAGGGAATCCCCTGCTATTCCTGCATTTGGGAAACTCTGACTTTTTTCTTTTTCTTTTTTTTTCTTTTTTCTTTTTTCTTTTTTTTTGGGGGGGGGGGGGACAGGCAGAGTGGACAGTGAGAGAGAGAGAGAGAGACTGAGAGAAAGGTCTTCCTTTGTCGTTGGTTCACCCTCCAATGGCCGCCGCAGCAGGCATGCTGCGGCCGGTGCACCGCGCTGATCCGAAGGCAGGAGCCAGGTGCTTCTCCTGGTCTCCCGTGGGGTGCAGGGCCCAAGCACTTGGGCCATCCTCCACTGCACTCCCTGGCCACAGCAGAGAGCTGGCCTGGAAGAGGGGCAACCGGGACAGAATCCAGCACCCCGACCGGGACTAGAACCCAGTGTGCTGGCACCGCAAGGCGGAGGATTAGCCTATTGAGCCGCGGCGCCGGCCAAAACTCTGCATTTTTAAAGAGGAAATTGTTTCCGTCAGTGGATTCAAGCTAACCTTGAGGACAAGAAAGTGTAAATATCAAAGAGTTCTGTGCCCATCATACAAATATACAAGAGCTGTATTACAGGTGCTCCTGGGTACTTGTTACCAAAGGCAAACTCGCAATACCAAATGAACCTGAAGGAGTCCACTTTAGTGAAACAGAAGCAGGAAAATTATAGGCACAGAAGTCAGCGCTACATTCTAATTCTAGCTCAAAGACTCCCTAACAGAGGAGTGGCCTCGCCCAAGCTAGCTCATCTTTCTCTCCTTATAAAAGGAAGGTAATGCCAGGAACACACAGGAGTTCCAAGAAAAGAAGGAGTATAAGTTATGTATAACACAACGGCAGGGACAGAGCAGGCCATGGGAGACATTAATTCACTCTTCCTCTTCCTTTCAGAAATTCTGGAGAGTTTGGCATATCGAAAGCCAACTGGGTTTCAAAGGAGAATGTGAAAACCCAGCAATAACTACACAGCACCATCATTTATGATGCTGGTTGATTTAATTTAGTATTTAATAGAATCATTTAGAAACAATGCAATAGCTTACTTAGGTCTGAAAACAGCCAAATTCTGCACAAAACATTTCCCACTGCCTAAACCAGTAAAAAGCAGTTAAGTAATGCCTAAGTAACAGTCAATATTTGAATCAGATTTTAAAGAGAGATGATTCTGGATAAATCTATATGAGATACCACACAATTTAACTCCTACACTTTGATTCTATAGAGACTGGAATAGCAGAAAGTACAAAGCTTCATGGAGACTGTACCTCAGGCACATGCTGTATTTATCATCTTTGTGGCTGTATTAAATGTGATGAAATAATGGACTCCTAAATACACTTCAGCGTTAGACACTCTTTTGAAGTGCTAGGGATATTCAGATCTACGCCTTCCCAAAACACAAACCATCTAACATGACAAAAATTTCCACTACAAGGCAGAGGTTAGAGAAACACATGATTCTTGCTTTTTAGGAAGCTCACACAAATGTAATCCTCAATGCAAGAAACAAAAATGAAAGGGCTATCTCATAGGGAGTGGGGACCTAGTTTTTAAACCACAAGGGCCTTTAGGATAGACCCTAATGGCCCTAAAGAAGGAAGGAGAGAAGGGACACAGGGAAAGATGGAGGCAATTAGCATGAGAAACATGAGCCAGTACATGTCACCTAGACAAACCTTGCAGTGACCTTGGGTCAGAGGTTTCAAAATGAAATGATCCCTGTCTGCCTTGAAGGCAGAGGCAAACCACACACGCCACCACGGAGGTGCGGCAGAGCTTCGCGACCGCCCCCAGATAGAGTGGAATTCTTGGAGACACACGAGCTGCCTGGAGCTTGCAAGCCTGGGTTCCGCTGTACACGTCTGTCTGTGTAAACGGATGTTGCCCGAGGTGATCTCGCGTCTTCCTGCCGAAGAGGCACCGGCTTCGCTAGGAGAGCTAGGCACTGTTTAACTTCTTATTGGTCAATAACATGCCCCAGCAAGCAGTAAATATGCCTGACCCTGCAGCTGCCCTTTAGCACTCCATGCATCATTGATCTTACGGGGCCTTGGAAAACAGCCAATCTGAATAGAGCAGAGCACAGGCCAAGTGCCATTTTCCAATGCCTTCGTGCAGTTCCTAGTAACTGCAACTGGAAATAGCACACTTGACAAATCATCACATCATGGATGTCACCGTCAGATGCTTATCTTTTTAGAGACAGGAAGGGAAAGAGACCACAGTTCTACAAACACAAAGAAAGTGACTGTACTTATAAAGGTAGCAAAATCTCTAAAGATAAGTCCATTTCAGTAAAAAAAAAAAAATTGAAAACCATCCTTTTTTTTTTTTTTTTTTTTTTTTTTTTTGGACAGGCAAAGTTAGACAGAGAGAGAAAGGTCTTTCTTTTTCCATTGGTGCACCCTCCAAGTGGCTGCTATGGCCAGTGCGCCGTGGCTAGCACACTGCACCGATCTGAAGCCAGGAGACAGGTGCTTCCTCCTGGTCTCCCATGCGGGTGCAGGGCCCAAGGACCTGGGCCATCCTCTACTGCACTCCCAGGCCACAGCAGAGAGCTGGACTGGAAGAGGAGCAATTGGGACAGAATCTGGCACCCCAACCGGGACTAGAACCCGGGGTGCCGGCACCGCAGGCAGAGGATTAGCCTAGTGAGCCATGGCGCCAGCTGGTGTTTTCATTATATATACTGTCTATGACCTTTTGAAGGTCCCTATACAATTAAAACTGGGGGTCCAACACATCCTGGAGACGCGGAAGTGAAAGGGTGGATTAAGGAGAAGTAATTCCCCATTGTCCTGCATGTTTTCTTCATTTAGTAATCCAAATGTGTTTAATTCGTTAAACTTCTAAAATAGGAGCCGGCATTGTGGTGTAGTGGGTAAAGCCTTTGCCTGTGGCACCAGCATCCCACAGGGTGCCAATTCAAGTCCGAGCTGCTCCATTTCCGATCCAGCTCCCTGCTAATGGCCTGGAAAAGCAGCAGAGGATGACCCAAGTAGGGCCCCTGCACTCATGTGGGAGATCTAGAAGAAGCTCCTGGCTCCAGGCTCCTGGCTTTGGCCTGGCTCAGCCCTGGCCATTGAGGCCACTTGGGGAATGAACCAGTGCGTAGGAGATCTCTCTCTCTCTGCATGTGTATATGTGTGTGTGTGTGTGTGTGTGTCTTGTGCTCTCTCTGTAACTCTGCCTTTCAAACAGATAAATAAATCTTAAAATAAATAAATAAAACACACAATGAGCCTGTTCCTGGGAGGCCCTTGTCACAGGAAGATATCTCATTCTGTGGTCTTCTAAATTCTCCACTGTACACTCACCCATCATTCAAAAATGGAGTTCGACCACGCAGCTCCTACATACAGGCTTAGTTTTAGGTAATATACATGCACTACTCTACTAGATAAAAATGTACGTTATAAATATATACAAAATAAAAATAATACAACTAAGATGTAATAATATTTCTAAATAATGTTCATCACGTTAGTAATAAAGAAGAAAAATTTAATGAAGGCAAAGTGATGGGACATGCTGAACTATTTTAGAGCTCAGCTTATAGGCAGGGTCCTTGGCCAAGCAGCTCAGACCCCCAGGTTCTGTGTCAGTGTGCCAGGGCTTCATTCTCAGCTCCAGATTCCAGGTTCCTGCCAGTGCAGACCCTGAGAGGCAGCAGCGATGGCTCAAGCAGTTGGGTGGCTGCCATCCTTGTGGGGAATCTGAATTGAGCTCCTGGCTCCCAGTATCTGCATGGGCAGGTACTGGCCTCTGAAGGCCCACTGGTTCTAGTCCCCGCTGCTCCTCTTCCAATCCAGCTCTCTGCTGTGGCCTGGGAGAGCAGTAGAAGGTGGCCCAAGTCCTTGGGCCCCTGCACCCACGTGGGAGACCAGGAGAAGCACCTGTCTCCTGGCTTCAGATTGGTTCAGCTCCAGCCGTTGCAGCCATTTGGGGAGTGAACCAACAGAAGGAAGACCTTTCTCTCTGTCTCTCCCTCTCACTGTCTGTAACTCTAACTCTCAAATAAATAAAGAAAATCTTTTTTAAAAAATGTGTAGGTTTCCCAGTGTTTGTTAAAGTTGCATGAAGCCACTAAGAATTAAGATTTTGAGAATTCCTAGGTCCCATTAGAACTCTTACACAATGTTTACAAGAATCTAGACTTTTAGTCAAAATTCAAAATGAAAAATAAAAAAAAAAGAAAGAAAAGCACCCTTTACAAGCCTGCAAGATGTATAGCAAGGTCAGAGATTTTTCCAATAAACTTAAAAATACTTTATAGACTTCTTAAAATTTCATTGCCAGCCTATTTGATTTGCCCCAAAATCAGATCTACATGTTCTAGTTCAAAATGTAAATTTTGCCCACTTTGGATACAATATAAATACTGCTCCATATCAAACACGCCAACCCACTATATCCTAATTTCTAAAGAAAAATCCTGCAGAATAACAGGACTTATTTGACAACTGGTGGAAGTAAAAAGCACCCTTTATTTTGTATAAACCTTAAGTTAGGTACTTTTCACATTTCTTATATTAACTATATTCTTCCCTTTAAAAGCACAATTAACAGAAAGCCAGATAACCATCAAATTATAAAATGCTTACAAATATATTATTATCATTATCATTATTATTATTATTATTTGAGAGACAGGATGAGAAAGAGAGAGACCAAGAGCGATATCCCATCTACTGGTTCACTTTTCAAATGACTGCAATGGACAGGACTGGGACAGACAGGAAACCTAAAGCCAGAAACTCAATGCAGGTCTCCCACGTGGGTGGCAAGAAGCCAATTTCCTGAGCCACCGCCTGCTACCTCCCATGGTCCACATTAGCAAAACCTGGAGTCAGGTGCCAGAGCTGGGAATCAAATCCAGATAACTACAATGTGGGCTAAAAGTCCATTCCTATTTACAAAACTTGTAGTGAATGGCAGATGAAACCATAATCCTTAAATGTGACAGTATGGGACAACTAAGGCCTTGTAAGTGGCAGTCTGAATATAATTTGAAGGGGTTTTTAAGTTTAAGCAATTAAGCTAGGAGTCCCTCAAAGAATAGGAACAGAATACACAAGTCTCAAATAGCAGTCAGAAAAAAAAAATATATGGAAACCCACAACAATGCTAAAGAGACTAAACATGCTTTATTTCTTACTTTGTAAATTTCCTGTCTTCCTCAAACTATAAGGTATACTTTGCAAAGACAGGGACTCACGTACTTGTGTGTCCACGTCTGTGTGCATGGGGGGGGGGGGTAACATGTGCAAGTGCGTATGTGTGTGCATGGGGGGGTGCATGTGCAAGTGTGTATGTGTATGCATGCATGTTTTACCACTGCATTTCCAGAACCTGACACATTTAGCCCCTAGATAAATGTTTAGGAGCCAGGTAAATACTTACTGAATGGCAGGGCAAATGCAGGCAAGAGAGGGTAGGCAGAAGATAGGAAAAAATGAAGCCTTATGGCTGGGGAGAAGAGCAGGGCCACACCACACCTTCCAGTCATTAAAGGGGGACACTGAACAGGGAGGAAGCTCACTTCCACTGCCAACCCCGTCTGTCACTTGCATCTCAGTGGTCTGGGCTCTGCATCTGGGGGTTAGTGTCCTGAGAATTCTAAGCAGCACTTGAAAGCTTCCCTTACATCACAAACCCAGGAAATTCCTTTGGATTTAATCTCAAGCAAATCAACCCCTGCCTGGATGCAATTAGTTCACCCACATTCTTCAGGCAATACACAAATGGCATTATGGGTCTTCAAATAGGCTGAGGATCTTGGGCAACAATTTTGTTTAAGGAGCTAGCGTGAAAGATATTCATGTTCAGGATCTTAAGCTAGACTTTTTTCACTCCCAAGCGTACTGAGAGCCATGGACACTTACTGAGCACTCACTGGGCCACCACATTCTGCAGAACATTTACAAGCCAATATCTATTTGCTCCTCCCAGCAATCTTGGGAGAAGATATTGTCGACCCACTTTTACATGGGTGTGGGGAAGACAGAGCCCAGAGACCAAGAAGGCTGGCAGCGGAGGTCAGGACTCGAGGCTCAAAGCTCCCGTTCCTCCCCCTAACCCTGGCCAGCGAGGGTTTGTGTGAAGGGGCTGGGCCAACTTCAAGACCATCAAGTGTTAGCAATGCTCCTTGTGACTGAAGGGGAGCCCAGGGTGTCTGCAGCTCTGATACTGGTAGTGATGACTGTTAACCTCTAAGGATATATACTTACAGCTTTGCTGCCTGGGTCCCCAGTTCCTTAGCTCTCGGGACCAAGCTCTATTTGACACAGAATGGGCATCTTAACAATGATAAAAACAGCAGTACAGCAGCAGCTAACACACTGGCACCGTTTTGTATGTCCTAAGACATATGTTGACTGTCGCTGGAACCTGAGTTTTTTCTATTCTTCCCATTTTAATCGAGGGAGAAAGGGAGGCAACCTGCAAATAATCTAAGGTCATGCAAATTGGAAAGGATAAAGCCAACAATTAAATCTGATGGACTAGCTCGCAGCCCAGAGCTCTCACCACCACCCAACTGTCTTTTAAGATCACAGGCTCTCTCTGCACATTTCCTCCTACATCACGTGTGAGTGAAGATGGTAGAATGGCTTCCAATTCTTCAACAGGAAAAGGCCATCCAAGAAAACAGCACACCTTATGTTTCTTCATTCACTATAGACAACATTCAACCTTACAAATTAGGTCACTAATATATGGCTCCCATCAGTAGGCCCCGAATACGAAAGGTCCCATCAAGCAGCCACCTGTGAGTCACAGCATACAACAGCGCACTCTAGGGAACAACAGTCAAAGTAATAGTAACAGGTATGTGGCCTGTACACAGGGGTTAAATCCTTTCAGGGATGTCCAGCTAGGTTTACAGGACTCTGGAGAGTTTTTTGTAATTCCTCAGAACATCTCTACTCCTTGGTAGCTTAGACTCCACAGCGCTCACACCAGGAGGGCTCTGTACAAGGCAGGTCTCCTTTTACAAGTTGTCTGGTTGACCTCGGCAACTTGCTACCGATTCTCATCAACAACGGGGACCCCTTCACCTCTCCTGCTTCTGTTGCAATCAAACATGTTAGAATCATTAACAGCTACAAAGAGTCTCAGAATTCATGGAAGTCTCTGAAGTTTCTGAGTACAACTGAAAGGGCTTAGTGTCTGGAGTCAGAAAATCCAAGACTAGATATTACTAGCTCTGGCCTTTCGGGATTCTAGTAAAGTCACCTCCATTTTCAGAGTTAACCCAAGTCTTGGCTTGCTCATCTGTAAAACGGATATAATACTTGGATTGTCATTCGTCATGTTATGAAATTCAAATGAAGTGGAAGACAACTGCAGTACAGTGGAAAGGGTATTAGAATGAAGTCAGGTAACAGGAGTTCAGTTTTCATGTTATTCTAAATCGCTTCAACGTACAACTTGAGCTGATGCCGTCCTGTGAGTCTCACTTTCGTCACCTGTGAAACTTATGCATGTTCAGAGTCGCTGTAGGGAGAAAAGAGACCAGAACCCACTTCTGAACCTAAGCCAATGCCATTTAGACTACAGCATGTGGCAACTCCTGCTGAGTGGCCTGAGACAAACCCTAAAGGGACTTGGCCCCACACTTCTCTCCCAAACACAGCTACCATGTAGAAATACAACCAAGGGCTGACAAATCTTTCAATTTTTCTTTCTTACTTACAGAATCTAGATTTTTATGTGAAACCTTCCAATTGTATTATTGGCAATTAATTCAATTTCTTAAAAAAAATTGTAATGGTCAAGGAAAACATGTCTATCATAAGAACTATTGCATCCTTGTGAGGATGACAATGACCTCTTCTAAGGAAGAAAAGAGGTCTTCAGTTTCTGGTATCTTTGTGAAAACCAGGGGCGTCCATCCAAGCAAAATGACCCCATGCAAATCAATACACACACAAGCCTGCCAACAGTTCCTTAGAGCTTCACAAACTTTGAAAAGCCAATGTATGGGGCTGGCACTGTGGCGTAGCAGGTAAAGCCACCGCCTGCAGTGCCAGCATCCCATATGGGCACTAGTTCGAGTCCCGGCTGCTCCACTTCCAATCCAGCTCTCTACTGTGGCCTGAGGAGGCAGTGGAAGATGGCCCAAGTCCTTGGGCCCCTGCACCCATATGGGAGACCCAGAGGAATCTCCTGACTCCTGGCTTCAGATTGACAAGCTCTAGCCATTGTGGCCATCTGGGGAGTGAACCAGTGGATGGAAGACCTCTTTCTCTCTCTTTCTCTCTTTCTCTCTCTCTCTCTCTCTCTCTCTCTCTCTCTCTCTCTGTCTCAGACTCTCTGTAACTCTGCCTTTAAAATAAATAAATAATTTTTTTTTAAAAAAAAAAGACACTGTACAACCCCAGGTTAGGATATAATTTTGTCCAAGATTCTGAATCTTGCCCAAAAAGTCTAGAGCACAAATCTACTCCAAGGGTGCCTCAGTTGTAGTTGTTTTTTTATTTTTTATTTTTTATTTTTTTTGACAGGCAGAGTTAGACAGTGAGAGAGAGAGAAAGGCCTGCCTTTTCCATTGGTTCACCCCCCAATGGCCACTGCGGCCGACGCACCACACTGATCCGAAGCCAAGAGCCAGGTGCTTCTCCTGGTCTCCCATGCGGGTGCAGGGCCCAAGCACTTGGGCCATCCTCCACTGCCTTCCTGGGCCACAGCAGAGAGCTGGACTGGAAGAGGAGCAACTGGGACAGAATCTGGAGCCCCAACTGGGACTAGAAACCAGTGTGCCGGCGCCACAGGCAGAGGATTAGCCTACTGAGCCGCAGCACCAGCCTTCAGTTGTAGTTTAAAATTAAAGTTTCAAAGAAACAAAGAAAAACATAACTACAGAGACACATTTGTTTAAAAAAAACATGGCAAATTTATAAGGTAAGAATATAATTTGTAATTTGATCAGGTTGATTGGATCTAATTTGCCCAATGACGGGCACAGTGAATCCAGGGACAAGGCAGAAAGTGGCAGAGAGCTTTTGAGCTGGCCATCCTCACCTCGAGGCTGGTGCTGTTGCTCAACAGTCCTCAGTTTCCTTTCTCTGAAAGAGAGCTAGGAACATGGATCACATCAAGGCTGCTGGGATCAGTTCATATGTGCAAAGTGTCTGCATCAACAAACGTGTGTGCCTGCTGTCGTTTCTGGTTGCTGAAACTATGATGTGGGCCGGTTTGTTTATGTTTCACACATAATAGTGCTTCAGTGAGGTTCATTATTATTATTTTAAATTTATCTTGTTAGTCATGAATAGACAGTACATTCACATGATTCACAACAAATATGCACATATAAATTAATGGAAAGAAAGGAAATCTCCCTTCTACCTGCCTCTCTCATCTACCGCATGGCTCCTCCCTACCACAGATAATCACTATCATTAATCTCTTGGGTAATGGTCTAGAAATTATGAAACACAATCATCTTCCCTCTAACCCCTTTCACAGTTGTCGCATAGTATGAAGGGTCTTCAAAAAGTTCATGGACGATGAACATTATGAAAAATTATGCAAAGACCATAAAAATTGCTACAAGAAAATAAACATGCTTTAATACCACTTTCTATGAACTTTTTGAAATACCCTCCTATACTCTGTATACAGATCCACTTGCTTTCATTTCATATAACATGGAAATTTTCTTATTAATAAGTTAAAATTTTGATACTGTTTTTCTGAAGCTACACACAATATCCCATAATATGGAAGCGAAAACATTATGTATTTAATTAGACACATCAACTAGGTTATTTTTCAGTGTTTTCTTATTAATTAAAAAAAAGCTGCAATTTAAGAACTGTCTTTAGTTAACTTCACATAAATTTTACAGCATCGTACTATTTACAGGGTCCTATCTGGAAATAGAGATACTATTAGTCTTATCTCACACTGTTCTTTTTAGAAGAAATGGGGGGGGGGGGGATAAGCGGGAGGGCAGCACTGTGGCATAGTAGTCTTAGCCTCCATCTGCAGTACCAGCACCTCATATGGGCGGCAGTTCATATCCCAGCTGCTCATCTTCTGATCCAGCTCTTTGCTATGGCCTGGGTGCTTGGGCTCCTGCACCTGCATGGGAGACCTGCAGGAAGCTCCTGGCTCCTGGCTTCAGATCAACCCAGCTCCTTCTGTTCCAGCTATTTGAGGAGTAAGCCAGCGGATGGAAGACCTTTCTGTCTCCCTCTCTCTGTAAACCTCTCTCAAATAAATAAATAAAATCTTAAAAAAAAGAATGCTATGTGTTGAAAATATATAAAAATCCTTAGTTTCTAGAATCAAGACATGCTAAGCAAGTGTTGCCTCTGATTTTTGTTAATGATATAGGTCATCTCTTACCTATAGGAGTATACCATTAGGAAAAATTCCAAGTAGTGGGACATCCAGGACATTTAAAAGGGAATAGGGAAGGAAGCAAGGATTAATGTGGAAATCCCAGAAGATGTGGGTTTGGAAACCAACATATGTGAGAGAGTGTGGCCCATGGATCACCATGGAGATGCCCCAGAGGTCACATCACAATACTGACATCAGAAATAAGCCAGTCCTTTCTGGAAACAGCACCTCCTGAGCTACTTTGAGGAATAAATAAATAAATAAATAAATAAATAAAAAACACACACCTCTCAGATTTGAACACACTCCTCTCTTGTTCTCATCAACCACCAGAATGTCTAGGAAATGCCAAATTCTTGGCAGCCAAACTGCATTTCCCAGATTACCTCAGTCCTGGAAGAAAGAAATAGAACTGCTAGGTCACCTACTCCCATTTTCGTTACTGGAAAATGAGGCCATCGGAGATGGGTGACTCCAGTTCACAGAAACAAAGCCAACAAAAGGACAGAGAAAAAGAATCGGAGCACAGCAAAGACCAGATACCAGCCAGCACTCCGTGGCTCCAAAATGGTGTGCAACATTTGCATCCGCCAACATTGGGTCTACACCTGCCTGGAGCAAAAACATTTAGGGCAAAACAAGGCAGGGAAGAGGCTGGTGAGAAACCGTGTTCTAGGAAGTGGCCAAGAGTTGCAGATGGGGCTGAAGAACAAGTGAAGCCAAATCCCCGAGCTCAGATGGAAACTTCGAGCAATCCATGTCTACCAATGTCTTTCACGCTTATCGGAGATGGATCTTGGGAGGCAGGGCCAGCAGGAAGTATGCATGTTTTCAGATTTTTTACCTCCCTCTCCCACCAACCTCCGTTTCACCTCTCCCCATATCGCATCAAAGCAAGTAAGTGAAAAAAGCAGCAGTTCGACCACCAGCTGGGAAGAATTCCGACTGTGACTGTTTACAAAGTAATCCAACGTAAATTTCACTTGACCATGTCTGCCTGGCCTCCCCAAATCCATCTCATCTGTTTGGATGGAGAAGCGTTGACACGATGCCACGGCGTGTTAGCATTCAGGTCCACAGGGGGCATGTCTACATGGTGCAGCACACTGGGCTGGGACACTTCCAGCACCGTGGGCCCACGGCGTCGCCTCTCAGCAGCAACAGAGCGGCCCCCGGTGCTGCCAGGGACTCCAGGCACCTCATGAAATGTGTAAGGCCTCTCGGCTCCCATCTCGCTCTCTCGGGCTTCGGTTTCTCCTTCTGCTGGAAGCTACGTCTGCGACAGGCTGTCTGGGTGCCAAGGTTTACAGTAACACTCCAACGGGAGGACAAGATTAATGACAGCTTTCGGTGGGGTAACTCAACTCCGTTCAGTAAGATGACACTGGGAGGACAGCCGTGGAGCGAGAGAAGAGCAGAGTAAGCCAAAGCCAGGGCCAATAAGGCACATGCAAGCGAGGCTGTCTCTGGGCAGCTGTGGATACTTGTCAGTTATGGCTGGGAAGCCAGTGCAACACAAACAGTGTTGGGCTCAAACGTCACCTCCTCAGTGAGGTCCTCACCAGCTACCACAGCCAAGTGTCCTTGGACTCCTGATCCTTGCCCGCTTTGGGACTGCACCCGACATCAAAGGCACAGTCCCTCTGTTCACTTATCTGTCACCCACGTGCCTGCCTAGGACCAATGCTGTACAGTGACAGGAATCCTGCCTGTCTTGCTAATACTCTATGCCCAACGGCTTGAGCAGTGGCTGGAACATAGTAGGTGCCAACTAAATGTTTCTGCTCTGAATAATAATGAATGAATTTCCTGGTTCCTGCCATCGGATCAGCGCGGTGCGCTGGCCGCGGCGGCCATTGGAGGGTGAACCAATGGCAAAGGAAGACCTTTCTCTCTGTCTCTCTCTCACTGTCCACTCTGCCTGTCAAAAAAAAAAAAAAATAATAATGAATGAATTTCAAGAATCAGGCAATAGCTGTGCATTAATTTTACAATGTGTCTATGAAATCAAATATCTGTGAATTAAAATCCATTTCCGTCTAGCATACAAGGGTAATTCAAGAAGTTTGTGGAAAATGGGATTAAAAGATAAGTTTATCTTGCTACAAAAATTTTTGAGGGACAGGCATTTGGCACAGGGGTTAAGATGCTACTTGGGGCGTGGGGTGGTGGCACTGTAGTTCACAGGGTTAATAACGCTGCTACCTGCAGGGCCGGCATTCCATATGGGTGCTAGTTCAAGTCCTGGGTGCTCCACTGCTGATCCAGCTCTCTGCTAATTTTGTGCCTGGGAAAGCAGCAGAGGATGGCCCAAGTGCTTTGGCCACTGGACCCACATGGGAGACCCAGATGAAGCTCCTGGGACCTGGCTTCAGCCTGACTCAGCCCTGGCTGTTTCGGCCATCCGGGGAGTGAGCCACTGGATGAAAGATCTCTCTCTTGCTCTCTTTCTGCTCTGTCTCTTCCTGCCTGTGCATAAGTCTGCCTTTCATATAATAAATAAAAAATAAATAAATTAATTAAAAGACGGTACTTGGGAAGACCAAATTCCATACTGGAGTGCCTGGGTTCAAGTCCTCACTGCACTTCAGATCCAGCTTCCTGCTAACGCACACTCTGAAGCAGCAGGTGATGGTTCAAATAGTTGGGAACTGCCACCGCATGGGAGATAGATTGAGTGGCTGCTGGTTTCAACCAGGCTCAGGCCTGCTGTCGTGGGCCCTTGGGGAGTGAACCAGCAGATAGAAGATTTCTCTGTTTCTGAAATAATCCATAAATAAAACTTTTAAAATATTTTGAAAGTCATATTGTTTTTTTCACAGTATGCATTTCCCAAGAACCTTTAATTTCTTTAAAGGATTAATTGTATGTATTTGAAAGAGTGGCATAGAGGGAAAGATCTTTCATCTGCTGATTCACATCCTAAATGGTCAAAATGGCCAGGGCTAGGCTAGGCTGAAGCCAGGAGCCTACAGCTCCAACCAGGTCTCCCATGCAGATGTTAGGGGAAGGACAAGAGCTCCTATCTTCTGATTTACTCTCCAAATGCCTGAAATGGACAGTACTAGCCCAGGACCAGAGCCAGGTCTTCCATGTGAGTGGCAAGAATGCAACTACTTGAGCCATCAGCTGCAGTTTCCCAGGGTCCACATGGATAAGCAGCCACAGTCAGGCGCCAGAAGCAGAAATGAAACCCAGGCACTTGAATGTGGGATGAAAGCATCAGAACCCCAAGGCCCCAGACCTTTTTGAAGATCCCTTGCAATAGAGTATGTGGAGGGAAAACCGTGTTGAGTAAATGAAGCCTGGGTATGGGTCACCAGGCCTAGCATCTTTTATGCAATATTTGACTTAATTCCTGGGACTCTCTGACCTTAGCAATACCACTGCTGTGTCAGATTAAGGAAACCAAAGTTCCGAGAAGCTAAGACAACTCACCCAAAGCCACATATGTAGAAGGTGATTGTTACTGCTTTGTCTGACTCCCAAGTCCTACACATCTTTCTCTTCCTGCACTGCCCTCCCACTCTCTGTCCCCTAAGGGCTTTCATTTGGCTTTCCTAAGATCAAGTTCCCTCTGACGTGCTCTATGGCATCAAACAACAATCACTCAGAGACAAATTCCGCACTGCCCTTGGATCTCACTGTATTCAAGGAACCCGATTCAGCACGTGGAAACAGGAACAGTTTGCTTTTATATTGGCTCTAGATGGGAGTACTATGGTGGCAGCCAAGAGTCCCACAGAGAATACGGAGACTATGAGACACACTGACCCTGGCGCCAGGGTCTGAGAGGCGAGGGCAGAGGGTGGTCCAGGAGCCCCAGGGGAGGCTCCTCCAAGGACCTGCGCTCCAGCTCAGGGCTCCCCCTCACAGAGCAAGAGTTACCCACTCACATTTCCTTCCTTTAAAGCGCTTCACCGGCATTCACTAATAAGGAGAGCACATGGATGGAGGTCTTGACAAGCTCTCGCCCAAAGTAAGGAATCTTCAGCGACGTGCATGCCAGATGTCAACTTTAAGCCCAAAGCTATTCTGTAACCATCAAGAGTTAAGAAGGCTGCTGACAGCTTTCTGCTGCACACAGAAGACGACAGATGGTCATCTGTTTATTTTTTCCCCTGCAGGGTCAAGGTCTAAACCTGAGGAAGTCACTGGGGCTTCCTAGTTTGCCACAGGTGTCAAAAGTCTCCGCAGGAGTGTCCCCTTTCCTAGGAAGCTGCTATTCTTACAATTCAATAGAGGAAGTTGTTGGAACCTGTGGTAGAGACCTGATTTCCGCACTGGCCCTGGGTCAGAGTTTACAACATCCTTTGGGCTGCGGTCCCTTGAAGCCTGCACATCGTCTGACAAGGCAGTGTGCAGGGGCATTGCATATGCAGAAGGCTCCAAACTCAAGAGCAGCTCAGAGCGCCAGAAACAGAGCTCTGGTGTAGACACACCTGGTTGAAATTCTAGCTCTGCACACCACTGCTGTTTGATCTCGGGCTGCATCTATCACTTCTCTACCAGCTTCTACATCTTTATAATGGGATGATATTAACTACCCTCCCAGGGCAGCCTGAAAGAATGATGTATGTTGTACCAGCACTAATGGGTGATCAATTTACAATTAATCAAAAAAATTAGTAGTGTGTTTCTTGTAAAACTTTTACTGTGGGGTGTTCTGCTGCTCCATTTGTTAATTTCCTCTAACTGTTCTGACACTAGTCTTACCTAAAATGAAAGCCTTTTCCTAAATTTGTCACAGCAGAGCAGAACTCTCATTCTTTCTATCACTCAGAAGCAAACTGCCAGGCTCTTGCTCTTTAAGCAGATGGAAATATCCATGTTGTAGGTACGAAAGTCTGTGCCATGTCTGTGTTCACTGATGTGAAACAGACACTATTCTGGCCTAGGCTGTGTTGTCTCTACGGTGTGTGTGTGTGTGTGTGTGTGTGTGTGTGTTAGACAAGCCACTCACTCTCACCCCAAAGAACACAGCAGAGACCTGGTGTTAGGTATGAGCAAGACATGGTGCTTAAGAAAAGAGGGCTGGACTTGGAGTCAGAAGTGAGAAGGGTACATGCCTACAACTCAAAAACCCACGACCCACACATCAGTATGGGACTGCTAGATTTAGCAAATGAAAATACAGGACACCCAGTTAAAGATGAATGTCAAAAATAAATAATAAATAAATAAAAAATAAAAAAAGATGAATGTCAGATAAACAATGAAGGTTTTAGTATGAGTAATATCCCCTAGTTATTTGGCATATTCAAATAGTTCATAGAATATGTTTATCCTAAAAATATACTGTTTATCTGAAATTAAAAATTATCTGAGGATTCTATATTTTATTTGGCAACCCTAGAAAAGATCATAGATATAGAATCAAACAGACCTATGCTTGAAAGCTGGTCACAAACTGAATGTGCCACCCCGAGAATTGCTTGAATTACCTCTTTTCTTTACATACCTAAAAAGGCAATGATAATACTTTACAGGGCTGTTCTCCAGGTTAAATGAAATAAACACAGTGATGACAATAAAAGTAACTATTAATACTGATGCTACTTAATGTATTAAGTGCTCAACAAATGTTAGCTCTTTGAGCCTCAAATATTTCCCATCTGTAGAATGGGCTTATAGGAATTAGTCATAAGATTCAAATTTAGTTTCAGATAGCAATCAGAGCCTTCCGCCCACAACAGGTCTTAGGGGAAATCTCAAGAATTTCTTTTCTTTGAATTGGCAAAATGCCCTTTCCCTCACCCAAAAGTATTTTCAAGCTTCGTGGCTGCAATAAATGCACTTCATGAGAAATAGTCTTGAATTTCCCCTTTCTCTCTCTCTCTCTCTTTCTCTCTCTCTCTCTCTCTCACACACACACACACACACAAAACCTGGCATCCCCTCAACCAATATTTCTTTAAAATGTAGTCTGAGGATGTCAGTTCCAAAGGACTTTTCTGCAGGACATCCCACAGCAGAACTCCCAAGTCAGAGACTCTGGAATGGGGCCCAGGAAGCAACAAGAAACTCACCAGGTACTTCTTCATACCCTCAACTCTGGTCACCAGCACCCTTAAACTGCAGCCCCAAGCCTAACAGTGACACCTGCAGACACACCTCCCCCAGAGGAAGCATCCCTCAAGGAAAACAAACAGGCCTGAGACAGTCCGCAAAGGAGGGGAATGGTGATCTAGGACTGGAATTTTCACAGCTTTTCTGTGAGGAACACATCAACTCATCTAACACTCTGTTTTGGAGCATTTGTGTCAAATTGACATTCCAATTTCAAGACCGTACATAAAACCCCATTCAATTATTTAGCACTGTACAGATTTTACATAAGTCTTGAAGCTACTGACTCAATTCATTTTCCCTCGAACTACAAGACAGATTAATCTAAAATGAATTAAGACAGGCATCCAGAAGTAATGTTACCACGGCCAGTAAACAGTCTTTAAACTGCTGCATCGGTAAGCTCCTTACGCTCCTGGAAGGCACTGATGCCACATCTGCTCAACAATCATGGGTGTTCAAGCCAAGGATTCAGAAACTGTGTCCATGATGCCAGAAACTGGACAGGGGTAGAGCTCAATAACCCAGGAAGTATCGCATCTTGTCCTCCCCCATCACCAAAGAAATGATGATGATGACAACACTTCAGGTAGCAGTATTTTAAGTTACATCAAAATGCACAGATGTCCACTTTTCTGTAAAGTTAGGCTTCTGATAATTTGGGGGGGGGGGGGCCTGTAAAATGCACTGAACTATCTGTGACATCTCTCTGCCAGGAGACCAGCAGTAAATACAAAGAAATCGTTATAGGAAATGCTGGGGAGTGTTATAATGGGAGGAGTTCTAATGTCCAGAGGCACACCAGAGCCAGATGCTGGGGGTAGGAATATCACCAGAAGACTTCAGAGAGATGTTTGAACCAAAAAGGGGGGAATGCATGTTATGAGCTGATTGAGTCTCCCAAAAAGATTCTCCAGAATTCTAATTCCTAAGGTCTCAACGTGGGGCCTTATTTGGAAAAGAAGACAGTTTTGGTGCTGTAATGCCACCCTCGAGTAGGGTGAGCCTTAGTCCAGTATGATGGTGTCCTATGAAGAAGAAAACACCATGCAAAGACACAGAGAGGCACAGATGGAGAGAGTAGACGGCCCCGCCTTGTTAAGGTGTACACAGCGGAGGCCGGAGTTCCACTGTCAAAGCCAAGGAACACCAAGGGCTGCCAGAACCTGCAAGAGGCGTGGAAGGCAGCTCCGCCCTGCTGCCACCGAGATCCTGACTTCCAGCCTGCAGGGCAGTGAGAGAAGAGATTTCAGTGGTTTAAAGCCACCCAATCTGTGACACTTCCATACAGCAGCTGCAGGAAACCAGCACAGTAGCAATGAGCCAAAGGAGCTGGGGTCTGCCAGGGGTGAGCAACAGGCACACACCTGGAGGTGAAGGAGCAGCCCCTGGTGGTCTCAAGGTAGCACAGAAGCTCTGGCCCGTGGGAAGAGGGAGAAGGTAGACAGGAGCTGGAGGACCTTGCTTGGCTGCACTGAAGGCCACGTCTGCTCTCTGTCCCACCAACAACCAGAAGGCTCAGCTCAAGGGAGCTAAACCCACCCTCCAGCAGAACAGAGGAGAAGCATGAAAACCGCACAAAGTTAATGTGCAACATAAACAACACCACGATGTTAATGTGTTTACTGCTAGCAGAGAGGCATGGGGGTTGGGAGGCAGCGGTGAGGCCCAAGATTTAGTTGCGATCACAAAATCACAAACTTTTGAGCACTTGCAACTATTGTTTCTTGATTTGGATGCTGGTGACATACATGTGTTCACTTTGTGGAAAACCATCCAATTGCATCCTGGTCACCTGTGAGCCTCCCAATATGCATGGAACATTTGTGCAATTTCCAATAAAAGAGGGAACGTGTAACATTGTTCCCCTAGATGCACTGGTGTGATGATGTATCAAGGTAAGAGGTCCATCACCTGGAACTGACAATACTGCTATCCATTTGTCTGCTTGAATCTGAATCTTGATAGCCATAGAGTGATTTTTAAACATCCAAGACTGCTGTGTACACCCTACCTCCTTTTCCGTATGCATTTTCCTCTGTTTTGTAGGCTAATTAAAAAGCTTGTCTCAGCTGGCCTGGGTTAATAAGAGAATACTACTTCATGTTTAAACAACAGGACTCACTTTTGAGAGGTTCATTCTCTTGCAAAACCTCAGATTTTCTACAAAACGCAAGATTATCTGCTGCATGTTTTCACCTGAGTCGCTAAAGTAAACAGTAACCAAGCCAGAAGTGGGCCCTCAAGAAAGCTGCAGTCAGAAGTAGACAAAGAGCCAGGCTTCTGCCTCTGTGTTGCCCCTCACCTGGTTGGAATGCAAGCACTCTGCCTTCGGTTTAGAAGGCATAGGATAAATCTTTAAGATGAGCTTGCAATCTGATGAACAAAGCAGGTATGAGGTAGAAAACCTCCTAACTGGAAGATTACATTTGTAGTGATTGCCCCAAAATGGCCTTTGCAAATTATCAAAGCAACTCAAATCTGCACAATCTTAATTTAAAGCAGCATAATTCGAGATTGTGAGGAAGCTAATTGCCAGCTAAGCAACTGTTTCCAACTGTAATTGGCTTCGCACAACCCTGTGCCCGATCGTGTACACACATGCTTAAACCACCTGACGCGGAAGGCATCTGGACTCAGCCCAGTGCTGCCAAAAGAATCTTCGGAAAAATGCAACAAAAGGAAGGAGCTCTCGCACAGGATTTGCATCCACCAGCTCAGAGCCATCTCACTCTGCGGAAAGCTTCCCTGAAATGTCAAAAAGGAAATTAGTGCTATTTGCTGCATAAGGATTTTTTTTTTCTTTATGACCAATTTCCACACTTCTGAGAAATTCTCAGCAACGTATAGCAGAACCTTATCATCCGTGCATATGACAATAAGGACAAATCTAGAGGTTATGTTACGAGTTGAGCTGTGTCCCTTGCCCCCCATCTTCATATGGTGAAGCCCCAAACATCAGTACCTCTGAATGGATCTTCTTTAGAAACTAGGATCACTGCAGATGTAATTCGTTAAGTTAGGATCAGTGCCCTTTCAAAAAAATTCGGACCCACACACACACAGACAGGAGGTAAAGAAACATGAGATGAAGGCAGAGATGAGGGTAATGCTTCTACAAACCAAGGAATACTAAGGATCGCTACTGAGCACCAGAAGCTTGGGAGAGGAAAGGAACAGACTCTAACAGCCTGCAGATGGAAGCAACCCTTCCAACACCTTGATCTTGAACTTCCATCCTTAAGCACCAATAGATATGTGCAGTAGAAGCCATCATGTTTGTAGACCCCGTGATGGCAGCCCTAGCAAACTAATACAATACAGAGCCACACAATTTTTAACTCAAAAGCTTGGGGCACCATTCAGTCATAGAGAGGTGCCTGCCAGTGGACAACCCTGGTTATTACCAACCCCTAGGTTGCCTGATTTGCAACAGTTAGAAGTGCACTAGGCTAATCGCAGGACTTGGGCCAATTCTGACTCACAATCCCAAAAGGCTGAAATCCCAAATTTTGTCATGCAGCCCTGAATTCACTGCAGCTCCAGGAAACCTCGACTGCCAAGGAGAACACAATCCGGTTCTCTCTCTTTTCCTTCTAATACACATGCAGGTATAATTTAATAAGAGGGCCCTGCTTCCCAAGTGCAATTAAAAATGGCCTTCATTACTCCTCTGAATGAGTATGTTTTATAATGCTGCAATCTACGGTTCAATAAAAAAGCAACCACTGCACCTATCATGGCAAAGCTGTAAAACGTGATCAATGTGCTCTTGGTGGCTCCAGAGGCAGAGAAAGGAAGGAAAAAGTCTTAAAGAAATAGACACAAAATAACTCGGTACAGTATGAATGCTTTAGAAACCCAGTTTTTGTTTCTGAAATCTTTGATATCCCTAACTTCCATGGATTCCTTTTTTCTTTCACTTAGGTAGTAGGAAGGTGTAGCAGTAACAGGGAGAGGGAGAATCAGAAAAATTGATTCAAAGGAAAGACTTTAGTCTTGAGCACATATTTCTCTAAGTAGTGCCCTGAATGGCTGTTCTCAAACAAACAAACAAACAAAAAGTATATGAGTAGAGAGAGAGAAGCAGAGGAGAAAAGGAGGGCGGAGATGAGAAAGAGAATGAATATGATTCAGACAGCAGCTTGTCAGAACAGGAATAATCATTAACATGAGTAACCCAGCATTAACCTGTGGGAAGAACCACAGGTAAATGGTGGGTTCAGGTTCTACTGCGGGAAAGGTGCATCTCCTGTCACTATTCATCATGTGCCACCTGGACCGAGAAAGAGAAGCCGAGATCTTCATCAGAATCCTTTCCACCAAGCCTTAAAGTCTCCAAGGCCTTGTGTCTTCTTTTCCCATCATGCCCGACTATTCTAACTGGATGATCTGAACAGAAGGAAGTTGTGTGTGCCTGGCACTATCTCACACGCTTGCCATGTATTAAATACTGGACGCATCTCCTTCACATAGTCAGGAGAACTGGCAGGGGCAGGATGAGAACTCAAGCGCCCAGGATCCAGACTCTGCCCTTTTCAGCCCCAGCAACACTGCCTTAAAGAAGGCAGTGACTAACCAAAAGCAATAAATCCAGTGCATGAAGAACGCTGCTTTATAGTTCCAGGTGTCACACACCTGACCAGGCCAGTGCGGAAAAGGTATCCAACAAGGTCAGGCAACCCTGGTTATCACCTCTGGGGTTCTTCACAGTCTTAGATCTCTTTGACTTTTACTGAAAGGTATTGTTTTAAAGGTCTTCCAGTAGCTTCAGAAGTGACTTGCTTTGTTTTATAAGAGAATCTAAGTATCTGAATTTGAGACTTTACTAGTAATCTCTATTTAAAAATTCTTACCTAGAGAGGATTTCAATAAACTCTATTTGGAAATTATCAGCTGATGCCATAAACCCATCTGGCCTGGTTCCTACACTCACATAAACCATAAGCAGTATGGAAAAAGATACTTCATGGCCTTTTGTCTATACACCCTTGCTTTTAGCTTTTTTGCTATATTTGAATCAAATCCTACTATGAAAAGTTTTCAAAAGGTTCATGGAAAACACATAATATGGAAAAATCAATCAGGGGTTTAAAAATGGTGTTTTTTTTTGCACCAAAATAAGCATCTTTTAGTTCCATTATTCTACAAATTTTTTGGAATCTCTTCACATGTGTCCAAAGTAATTGTGGCTTTAAAAGCATCCAGTAGAATCAGAACTATTTGAGTTGTGGTATCAAAAATAAAATTGTAGATCCCATGATAATCCTCTATAAGACAATGCTTAGTGAATTATCTGATCAAAGACACATATTAAGAGCTTTTTAAAATATATGGCTACCCAGCATTCAACAAAGGGATCACCAGTACAGTTAATCCCCACTGCCTTTGTCTTCTTTGATTAAAACACAGCATATGCCCTTCAACATTAAGCACTGTATAAGGTTATTTCAGGTGGTGCTTGACCAAATGATATCACAACAGGGTTTCCATGGCTCAGTGGGAAGAGACCTGAATTTGTGCGTCGTGTCCATGTGATCTTCAGCCCTTTCCCATTTCAGCGACCTTCCAACAAGTCACTTAACCTCTTTCAACCACAGCTTCCTAGGCTATAAAATGACAATAATATCTGCCCTCCTTCTGACTTTATGGGTAGTGGCACAGATCAAATAAAATGATATATGTAAAAAATCATTTAGCAAATTACTCAACATCAGACTACTGAGCTACGTGGAGATGACAGAGTTAAGCCAAATCTACATCCTTCAATGTAGCTTAACTTTTCAGTGATAAACTGCTGTACATTTTAGAGTTTCCAGGGTACTACATATGTTAGAACAATATTTATAAGTTCAAAGCTTTCTGATTTCAGTTATTTTAGAGTTGGTGGAAAACATACACATTAAAATTTCTCTATAAATAATTTATTGTGCAAATATGAACACTTATTAAAAAAATTAGAAGAGGGCTTTAATTGGTAAGAAGTGTCTACAAGTGTATTTTTCATATGGCAGGCAGATGATAATGTGTTACACTACAGTTTTGCTCTGACTACTAATATATAAGATCTTCAGCTGTCTTGCCCCAAAATCTTATGAAACTACTTCCAACTTGAAAATCTTTTCTGAGTCAAGTTATTTGGTAGCTAAGTTATAAGATATATGTATTTAATCTCTCTTCTGGGCTAAACATTTAGCTAATAATTGTCAGGAAGGTTTTGACATTAAAAATTTATGACTCAAATAAAACTTCTCTGCACAAGTTCAGGTACTGAGATAGAAGCACTATAAAATGGACACTCTGGAAGATGGCCAATTTTAAAAACATAAAAATTGTCACCCCGGGTCAGACAAGAAGTCCAGTTCCCATCAGACTTTATGTCTGACAAGAGCATCAAAAGACATTCTATGCAGCAGAGGCATGTCACTGTGTGATGACGCACCCAAAGGTTAGGGCTGGTGTCTGGATGTGTGGAAACCTCGCAAAACCACCATCAGATTCTGCTTAAATCACTGCTAAACACACGGCCTGGGACTCCAGACTGTAGAGGTGCAGAGAAAAGTGAGTTCTATTTGCTTGTTATTCCTCTGGGCAAAGACATTCCATTTCCTTTGAACTAAGGAGCTTAAAGAGGTGCCCTTTTGTTACAGCGTTCTGGGATTTGGTGAGCAAGTCCAAGTTCCCCCGGACTATATCTCACACGTCTCCATTCATCTCTCCACTCTGAAGTCCTAATCCTTTTGCTCTTTACCCAAATCCACAGCATCCTCTTAATCATTTTAGTTGCACTGATCAACCTGTGTTAGCAAAGGCAAAGAGCAAGACAGCCAGGTCTTAACTAAAAGTTTTCCACATGAAATAAGAAAGAAACTTGGCTGAAAACCAAGAATTTCAGTTAGCCTCCAGATGCATAAAACTCCAAGTAAACAGCCATTAGTGAAATCTCAGTGACTGCCTTTGTATTGGGTACAAATTATCTTCCATAAGACCAACAACCTAGTTAGTATAAGTGAGGTTGACACTATATATAACTGGGAGAGCAAGAAGAAAAAATAATGCAAGGTTTGGGGGAATATAAAAATAAGCATGCATCCTTTTTTTTTTTAATATTTTACAGGCAGAGTGGACAGTGAGAGAGAGAAAGGTCTTCCTTTTGTCGTTGGTTCACCCTCCAATGGCCGCCGCAGCCGGCGCATCGCGCTGATCCGAAGCCAGGAGCCAGGTGCTTCTCCTGGTCTCCCATGCGGGTGCAGGGCCCAAGGACCTGGGCCATCCTCCACTGCACTCCCGGGCCATAACAGAGAGCTGGCCTGGAAGAGGGGCAACCGGGACAGAATCTGGCGCCCCGACCGGGACTAGAACCCGGTGTGCCGGCTCCGCAAGGCGGAGAATTAGCCTACAGAGCCACTGCTCCGGCCAAACATGCATTCTTAATGTGCCTTCATTAGCTATGTACTCCCAAGATTAACCCAATAATGTCTCTAACTGTTGCTCAGTATTTTAATTAATTTCAGTGATTTATTATTTTCAGGAATGCAACTGGGCAGAGTAAAGGAAACAACCAACTGCTTCTCATGACACAAAGAAGTATATCCTACCGTGTATAGAAGAAAAGGCCTGGGAAAGGCAGGGAGCGCCAAGTATTGGGAACCCTGGAACAGTCATAGCATCAAGGCATAGTCTTTAGCACCCAGGCATAGTCTGACATGTGATAACTTCATGCAAAATCAGAAGTCAAACAAATGAGGTAAGAGAAGAAGAACAGGTGGCTACAGTACTTGTCTGTAGCTCCCGTCTGGTTTCATAAATGGACTCATGCACTACAAAACATTTCAAGGCCAAGTCCCAGTTATTTTCTGGAATGTAACCAATTGTTATGTAAGCATTCAAAATGTTTCACAAATGAGCAAAATCATTTCGTTTCATAAGACGAAATGGGGTAAAGTTTACTTTTGTAGTATTTAAGGAAAAAGGAAGTTTGCTGACAAAAAGGTAAACAAGGAGAAACCATTTACTTGAAAGAGATTAAACTATCTGCAAGCAATTCAAATACAATAACATCACCGGTATACAAACAATGGGCTAATTATAAATAACTCAAGGATTCTTAGGAAGAAGCAATGTTCCTGACCACTGGTCATGAAGTACAGGGATACTACATTCAAACCAAAGGGTAAGAGCCAAAAATAAGCCGTCTTGGGCACTGGCACAGAAAGGGAGCTTCCAATAGGAATGGTTGGTCTCCCTCAGATGTTTTGGATGCAGAAAGAGGACCTATTCAGCTCCAAGGCTACTGGGACAATGTGGTAAACACAGCCAAAACCCTCAGTCTTCAGAAATGAATGAGATGGGCCACTGGTGTAGCCATTAAGACATTATCGCTTCGGATGCCAGCAGCCCATTCAGAAAGCCTGGTTTGGGGGCCGGGGCTGTGACATAGCGGGGAAAGCTGCCGCCTGCAATATTGGCATCCCATATGGGAACTGGTTCAAGTCCCGGCTGCTCCACTTTTTTTTTTTTTTTTTTTTTTTTTTTTGACAGGCAGAGTGGACAGTGAGAGAGAGAGACAGAGAGAAAGGTCTTCCTTTGCCGTTGGTTCACCCTCCAATGGCCGCCGCGGCCGGGGCGCTGCGGCCGGCGCACCGCGCTGATCCGATGGCAGGAGCCAGGAGCCAGGTGCTTTTCCTGGTCTCCCATGGGGTGCAGAGCCCAAGCACCTGGGCCATCCTCCACTGCACTCCCTGGCCACAGCAGAGAGCTGGCCTGGAAGAGGGGCAGCCGGGACAGAATCCGGCGCCCCAACCAGGACTAGAACCCGGTGTGCCAGCGCCGCTAGGCGGAGGATTAGCCTAGTGAGCCGCGGCACTGGCCCCGGCTGCTCCACTTTTAATCCAACTCTCTGCTACATCCTGAGAAAGTTGCAGAAGACGGCCTAAGTCCTTGGGCCCCTGCATCCAGGGGGAGACTCAGAAGAAGCTCCTGGCTGCTGGCTTCAGATCAGCTCAGCTCATACCACTGCAGCCATCTGAAGAGTGAGCCAGCAGATGGAAGACTTCTCTCTCCCTCTCTCTCTCTTTCTCTCTCTTTAAAAAGAAAAAGAAAAGCCTGGTTTGAGTCCTGGCTTCTCTGCTTCTGATTCAGCTTCCAACTGACGTGAATCCTCAGAGGCAGCGGGTGATGGCTCAGAGAGTTGGGTCCCTGACACCCACATGGGCGATCCAGATGAGTTTCCAGCTCCTCGCTTTAGCCTGGTTCAGCCTTACCCACTACAAACACTGGGGGAACAAACCAGGGTATGGGAGATACTTCTTTCTCTGCCTTTTAAACAAATTTTTAAAGAGAATGAGGACCACATCCAAATGCAGAACTATACTTCAAAATTAATCTTGATGCCCTGACTCCAAATTCTATTTTTAATTCCTTTTGTGGAGTCAAAGATTAACACTCAAGGGAGAATGGAGATGGCAAACTTGGAACAGTGGCTGCCGCAGCAAGTAACACATACATGATCTCCGGCAGCTGATTAGGAGCAAGACTTGAACATAGACTCAGGGCTGCTCATTAATGATAATGTCAGCTCCAGAATTAGCAGTGGCTTTTCTTCCTGCATATCTGCGCATCCCCACATTTCGGCCCACACTGCATATTAAGCACCCACCCTGTGCCAGATGCTGGGAACACGAGCATGATCAGGGACACGAATCTCACCTTCAGCGGACAGCAAGCCTACAGTGGCAGTGGCTCACCTCCCCCTCCTCTCAACCGCCCACCCCCACATCCTTATCTTCTAAACGTTCCATTGAGAGATGTCAAAACTTTAAAATAAAAACAGGGAACACTCATCTTTCAAAACCATGTGCCATCATAGAAACAAAACAAATTAAGAAAGGTGAACAAGTGGAAATGCTGCAAGCTAAGTTCCTATATAAGCTTCATGATCAACATCTCCAGGGTGGCTGGCTTCTTAAGAACTGGTTAGAAACAAGAAGGAGAAAATTCCCAGGTCCAAAAGGTAGTGTTTCCTCCCTACCCAAGGAAGCTCCTATACTGCATTCACCCAGCCAGTCCCTCATTTGCGTTTCATTCATTCCAGTATTATCTATTATCGACGGGAGACTCTACTATATCCCAAACAATGCACAAGCTCTCGGGACAAAATGCCCTCTAAAATAAAAAGGAGCAAGTTTTCTTTGTGGAACCTGCAGTTTAGTAGAGAGGAGAAGATGTTATTCAAATAACCACACAAAAAAGAACTTACAAACTGCGATAAATGCTATAAATGAACAGTCTAGGAACCCATACAATAGAGAACACAGTGTTGGATGTAGCGAAAGAAACCGGGAAGACTCCCATTGAGGAAGAGCAAGGGCAGGCGTGGAGCACCGAGAGAGTGGAGACAGTGGTGCTACACTGGGCTGGAGGGTTAGAGACTCTGATCACAGAAGGCAGGTCCTGGCAGAATGTGATAAGGAGGATGTCTTCATCCAAGCAGCAGAACGGAGACAGCAGATGTCAGTGAGTCTTCAATAGGTGGTAACGTAAAGATTTCTGAGTTCAAACCATATCTCTGGGTGTGTGTGTGTATACTTGTGTGTGTTTCGTTGCATGTATGAAAGTGAACAGTATAGCAGGGCATTTCAAAACATTTGTGGAAAATGGAATTAAAGGGTATTTTTTCCATAATGTGTATCCTTCATGAACATTTTCAAGACTCCTTGAACGTATGTATTTCAAAAGTTTCTTGCACCAAAGTAAATTGATCATTAAACGTGATTTCCCATCAACCTTTTTGAAGTGCCCTCATCTACACAGGCAAAATCTCAAGAAGATACAAAAGGCACTATGAGTGGAGGCTGCTTGTGAGGAAGGACACATCCTTCCGGGGGGAGGGGAGGGGCAGAGTAGAGAGAAAAGGAGACAGTTGGTAAGATATTTCCTCTGCAAGAAATAGACACACAGGACTGGGGTGCAGCACAGGCACAGGCAACAACCACAACAAGCCTGCAAATACAGAGATCAGATCCATCCCTGGCTGACTTTCCTGGGCTTGACCAGGAGGAATGCTTCAAGGCACAAGAGCAGATTTCGAGGTTGCCAAAGTAGCCAAAGACCTGGAGAGCTGACATTGCAGCCAAAAAACCGTTGGCTTGTGGAATGAACGCACAAACCACACAAAGCACACCACCGTGAAGATAAGGGAAGGAGCTTGATTGTATCTGTTCCCGCCCCACTACTCGGATGCACCCCAGAGACTGCTGAAGGCAGAGCTGGGAAGCATTCTCCAAGGCGCCACTGTCAACAGCTTTTACCATCTGGTCCAGAAAAGGCGCAGATAAGCAAAGCAGCACAAGGAGATGGCACTGGCAGGTCAGCAAGCTGCCGGGAGGATACAGGATGGGGCTGCAAACTCCAGTCACAGCAGTTTAGGGCATGGGCACAAGAAAGTAAAAATGTGGTGAAGGAGCCTTGATTTTTTTCCTCTTTGATAATTTTTTTTTCAGAAATACCACTTCAATCAAAGTTTTGACAATTATGAAACATGTCGGCTGATAGTGAGAATTCATCAACTGTGCCATAAATGACAAGAAATGAGAACCCGAATCCTGAAATTGGATGGGCTTCAAAAGTCCCTGACAACCACTGCCATAAATCATCCAGGCACATCAATCTCTCGCTGGAGAAGGCTTTGCTAACAGCAGAAAGGCAAGGCAAAGCTCCTGCAGGGAAGAGAAGCAGTGCCATGCTCTGGAAGGGAGGGGCACACTCCACTGACAGGAGTGTCTCCGAGACCCAGAGACACGAGTCCAGTGATGCAGAAGTTAGGAGAAGAGACCCCACCCACCCCAATCACCAGGGGGAGAACACAAAAGACAATAGAGACACAAAGGCCAACGCCAAGGCCTAAGAGGTTCTCAGGAGCCGCACAGGCCCTGCAGAGAAAAGTCCAGTCTTCCAGCTCACACATAATGCACTCTTCCCTGTCCACAACTTCAGCACTGACAAGGGTGAGGAGGACTGGGAGAGAAAACAGCAAAGCCACATTTATGTGGTTAGAATTGCACGATGAAAGTCTATGTTGTTTTATTTAAGCCAAGTTTGCCATATGCTGCTGACTGATAAAGATAAAAAGGTAATAATCTTGGGACATTTCTCCGTTTCAATTCTTTTTGTTCCTGTTAATGTTATTAAACATAATAATCCTGCCCCTTAGTGACAGGTTTTTAATATAAGCTTTAAATTTTCAAAAGGTCAAAACTGTTGAAATTACCTTCATCATCATCATCACCGCCATCTTTAGGAAAATGACCCATGCTAAACTACTGCGGAAAAAATCCTTCAGGAATAGTAACAAGTTGATCTGCATTTGATTTCTATCTCAGTCATTAAGGCTGTTATAGTTAGAGTAAACCAATTAATTGGTTTTTGCTTCCTTCGTTTTTGAGGAGGAATATGGTGTTAGGTACTATCCACAACAGTGGGTAACTGAGCCACCTCATGGTTTGGACCACGCCCACAATCCATCCATTAGCTACATGGGGACAGTGCTTTCTCCAAGCCCTACAGAGTGTGCTGGGAAACACAGAAAATGAGGTCTTCTCAGACCAAAATAATGACACAATGCACAGCCACAGGAATCCTGATTACCAAAAAAAGCACTTTCAGCACCAGAAAATGGAGCTTTCTAATGACAATTTTTTAAAGAGGGAAACTGTAGAACCCACTCAGGGTTGGCAGTTTTGCAAGAACCCTAAGTGTACAGAAGAGTTTAACAATGATGCACCCCCAGGGCCTATTTGTCTCAAATGAAAATTTTAAAAGGGCAGGAGATCCCTGGGTTATTCATGTTTGGCTTCAGGTTTGCTAAGCAGTTTCTTACACAGTCAGCCCTCCATATCTACAGGTTCCCCATCCCTGCATCCAGCCAACCTTACACTGAAAGAAAACTGCACCCGCACGGAACATGTACAGACTTGTTTTCTTGTCATCATTCTGTAAATAATGCACTATAACAACTACTTACATGCCATGTCCATTGTATCACAAGCAATGTAGAGATGATTGAGTGTGCATGGGAGGATGTATGCAGGTGCTATGCAAATACTGCACCATTCGGTACAAGGGACTTGAGCCTCTGCGGGCTTTGATATGCTCAGGGGTTCCTGGAGCCACTGTCCCACTGATACCAAGGGACTACTGTGTAGGCATTAATGCCCCCAACAGCTTTACAGGAATAGCTGTATTCTGCAAATGTCGAAGAACTGGACTTGGAAAGAACTGAACAGGTCAGGTTAAAGGGCATTCCTCTATATGACAGAGGCAGCCTCAAGCTCCTCCAAACAGCCTCAGCCGTCTCTGTGGTTGCCTGTTCTGAGTATCAGTTTCCACAGCCCGTGGATCCGGAAGGCAAGCAGATTCCTTTTTGACCACACAAGGATTGTGCTGTGCTGCAGCGCTTCATGGAAGCACGCGCCACTCTTAGCAATTGTCTGGAGAAATCCTCTGCTCCATCATCAGTCACATCCCACGTCCCCACACTGACACAAATGCTCCGTCTCCAGTCCCTCTTATGTAGCCTAGGAGAAAATTTCCCAGTGCATTATCAGCACTCACATTAGTTCCCACCAACATAAATGCCACTAAACGCCGGCACGATGGCAAGGGCTGAATACGCAGCTGCTCCCCACTCCCCTTCCTGGTTGTCTTGGGAATTATTACCTTTTATTGGTGCAATCACAGAGTTTACAGTTATCAGCCATATGCAGTTATCAGCACAGGTGAGCCTCCCTGTTTGATTCCTGAGCTTCCTTTTCCATTAATAGAAACGGTGCAGTTTCTAAATGAATTACAGCGGAATTAATGATTGCCGAAATGAGTTTCACCTATGAGTGAAAGTTTTCCAACTAAGCATGCAGGTGTACTGGGAGTATAGGAGGCTGACATGAGCCCTAGCCCCCAAAAGCCCTTGTGGTAAGGGTAACATCTAAAGCACTAAAACTGTGCAATACTGGACGGATGGCAAAGGCACCCAGGCGTAGGCCCCAGCAGCAGCCGCTCTCTTTCCACAGCAACTCACACTCCACTGGTGACCCAGGGCCATGTCAGAGAAAGGACAGGGACGCAGCTGGCCTCTAGGAAAAATAAATTCTTTATCAAAGCCTACTTCCGGGTTAATTGAGAGGGCAGCAGCTATCTCCAGAAAATTGATGCATGAGAGAATTCTCAATGGAAATTGTAACATGCTTCATTCACCAGATGCTGTACTTCTTACAGAGTATAGGAATCTGCCTGCCTTAGTAGACGGGTGCCTGAAAATCTGGTGTCCTCCAATTTGTCCAAATGAAATTATATATAGATATATATATGTATTTATCCTTGTTTACATATATATATATGGCTAGTTGGTGGATAAATCAGTTACACGCAGAGAAAAATACATAAATAAGAAGAAAGGCAAGTCATAAAGCAATGTGTTATAAAATAGGACAGACTCACCATCAACACATATCCATATCTGTGAGAAGTCAAAAAGGATCACTGCATAGTTGGATAGAGGGTACGTACCAGACAATAATTAAGACATGTTACCCATCTTAGGGGGCTTGAAATATGAAACTTTTGGAGATAATCTGTAGGCTGGACATCTATAAAGTTAACAAGTAAAGAGTATAAGTAATCCTTTTTTAAGAGTCACAGCAAATGAAGATCACATGTGATTGTTTTAAAAAGATTTATTTATTTGAAAGTCAGAGATACAGACAGAGAGGGAAAGAGAGATCTTCTATCTGTTGGTTCACTCCCTAGTTGGCTGCAATGGCCAGGTCTGGGTCAGGCAGAAGCCAGGAGACTTCTTCCAGGTCTCCCACATGGGCAGCAGGGACCCAAGTACTTGAGCCATATCCTGCTGTTTTTCCTAGGTCATTAGCAGGGAGCTGGATCAGAAGTAGAGCAACCGGGACATGAATAGGCACCCATATGGGATGCTGGCATTACAGGCAACACCTTTACCCATTATGCCACAATGCCAGCCCCATGATCATGTGTAATTTTTTTCAAAAGAAGATTTTATTTATTTATTTGAGAGGTAGAGTTACAGACAGTGAGAGGGAGAGACAGAGAGAAAGGTCTTCCTTCCGTTGGTTCACTCCCTAGATGGCTGCAACAGCCAGAGCTACGCCAATCCGAAGCCAGGAGCCAGGTGCTTCTCCTCGTCTCCCATGCAGGTACAGGGGACTGAGCACTTGGGCCATCTTCTACTGCTTTCCCAGGCCATAGCAGAGAGCTGGATTGGAAGAGGGGCAGCTGGGACTAGAACCGGCACCCACATGGGATACCAGCACCACAGGCGGAGGATTAACCTATTGCGCCACAGAGCAGACCAGACCATGTGTGATTTAAAATGTAGAATCAAGGAGAGCTAAACCCAAATTCTGGTCTCAGCTGCAAGATCACCACAAAGTCACAAACTTCAAGAGTCAGTTTCCCAAACTCGCAAGTGAGGATATCGATAGGAATGAACACCTGTGTTGTACTATGTGGCACCAAGTACATGCTTAAGAAATCTCAGTGATTTGATTATTCATCTGCAGGTGAACCTGATCGGAATGCCACAAGCCAAGTAGCCAATGGCAGTGTTCTTAAGCAGCAAGCAAAATCTACCCAACCAAGAGTCACCTCCTGTATGCTTTGCTCTCTTCTACTTGCTATTGACCCACACCACTTGGCAGCAGCTTCAACTGCAAACCAGAGCTCCCAGAGTGTGGGCACAGTACTTGCACATTCCTTATTCATTTTCAGCACAAATATTTTCCCACGAGCATTTGCTCTTCCCCCAGGTTAAATTACAAGTTCACCCAAACTCTCGAAATACATTATTTGAACTGTACTAAACAGTTTTCTGCCCCAAAGTGGGTGGCCTCAATTCTGCACCCTGCCAAAATGTAAGAATGATACTTATCCAGAAAATTCCCAGGGCTATTCCCTCAGGAAAGTTGCTAAAGTATTTAGCTCTCAATCTGATAATGATTAGATTTAAAACCATAGTTTTTCTCTCTGAGACTCTTCAAACATCTCCCTTCTTCCTCCACCCTCAAATACAGTAACCACAGCATGGTTGAGGCAAGAATTTTGTGTTTTCCCATACTCAGAACAAAAGCTAAGGATATAAAAGTTGATCTGTGCAGGGCAGACACAAGATGCTGAGAGAAGACAAAATGGGAAGAGAGAGACTTGGGGTGACCAAAAACAGAATCTCTGAAAAGAAAAGTATGTCATATAAACAATAATTAAACCACCTAGGTGCATGGATTCTCTTATCAGGAATATCCTAACCCAGACACCAGGTCTAGTGTTTATAAAGAGAAATTAGAAGGTTCTTCAGGTCTTTGTTTCTGTTTCTAGAATGCAATGCCTTTCTTCCTCTCCTATTCTCAAAAGAAAGGAGAGATGAAAACAAGGAAGAGGAACACAAAGGGACCCCTGACTCATTTTTATTCTTAAGGGTGGATACACGCTTCCTTCCCCTCCAAAAGGGCATGCAAGGATGGGGGATGCACATTCTCTTGGACCCCAGTCCTCCAGCGACAGTGAGGGCATGCCAGCAACTGCAAGGCAGTCAAGAGTGTGAATAAATGAAGCAGGACAATGATGAACTAGAAATGGCCAGCCCAGCGTGAATGAGGTGCAGGTGGGGGGAGGGAAACAGCTGCTACCCAGCTCCAGCTAATTGCTGCTGAGTGAGAATCTGATCAGGGCTGGAGTTGCTACAACTTCTAATTTTTCATTCATAGAAGATAAAAATATAGATTTTTCTCCCATGTGAAACATCTCAGTTCAAGATGGCAACTCATTCAAAACTAAAGGGCTTCTGAGCCAATAAAATCCATCTTTGATCAGCAATAGTGTCTACTTCCTGCTGACTGCACTCATCTCCATGCTGGGGTTGTTTGCTTTTCTTACCTCCTCCATACCTAACCCTTACAGGGTGCTAAGGCTCTGTTTCAGCTAAGGGTAAATCTCAGCACTACCCTTGACATTTCCTTGGATTCAGTGGTGTCCCAAAGATGACTGTCAAATCTTCAGGAATTTCACAAGTGGGCTGCTGTCATAATAGTTGTCTAAACTGAACTGGTGGAGCATGTGCACCCCACAGAAGCAAGCCTATAAATCAGGCCTACACCCCAGCCCTAAAGCCACTTGTTAGTGTTTACCGGTACACACTGATTATGATGTGTTCTGTAAGGAGCCAGGGACCCCGCCTGGCTGAGCAAGTGGGTTGAAGTATGGCTTCGCTAATTAAGTAAACAGTCGGGTTTCCTTTAATGCAATGATTGATACTAAGTGTGTTGTCCCTGAGCAGGAGGGGGAGCAGGAACTTACTACAGTGCAAATTCCCAGGTCCCACCCCAGGCCTGGTGAATTGGAAGGCCCAGGAATGTGTGTTCACGAAGCCCTCCACGGAGCGCAGACGCGATCGCGTTTGAGAATCACTGCCTCTGGACCTTAAAGACCTGTTTCAGGGTCTGCACTAATTTTTTGAGTCTCTAGTAATCTGGTACTATAAAATTCTACAAAATCTTCCTGGGGTCTTTCACAGAAATAAAGAATTTAACTTTAAAACTAAACTGAATTTTTATCCCCAGGCGTATAATTCAATTAATAGATAATAAGGCATCAGGTGTAAAATCTGCCCTCAAGCAAAAATTCTATGTACACTTCTCCCCACTTCAACCTCATTAATTATGAAATACATCACTTAGAAAAATGCAGCATGACTTCAGCTCACAGCATCTTCACAAAAACGTCCAAGAAAGAGGTTGCCACCTACCTGGCTGTCAAAAGTACTTCCACAGGCTAAGCAGGTCTAGGTATTTATGCCTCTGAAACTCACAAAATACTCACCCACTCCCTGTTCTCTTAAATCAGGTCGGTCTGCGGTCTGCACAGTCTGTCTGGCTACTATATTTGAGGTTGAGACCCCTGCATTCAGAAGAGCCATCCTAGTCTTCTGTTGTTTGTGAATTCCGTATGTCTTTTCTGTTGCCCACTGCTCATAATTCTTGGGAAGCATAAGAAAATGATAACATGGTGTTGGTAATATCACACGATTTGTACCAATGCTCAAGTCTTTGTTCAAGAATGTTACTAAAAAGCACATACTCAGATTCAGGCCATGGCTTCTGCCTCTAAGTAACTATTCCTAAAGATTCACTTTCTCATTTATTGAATGGATTGGCTTTCAAGTCACCTCAACTCAACAACATTTTTTATTATTCTATCCATGATGGATGTATTAGCAAAGTCCACATGCAAGACACAGGTAGCTGAGGAGTAAAATCGTCATTACGTAATTCTAATAATTTATTGTTAAAAGGGAATACAAAGAAGCTAAAGGCTAATTGAAAATGGGAAGCAGACTAAGAATAAAAACAACACAAATAATAAGCAAGAGCAAAGGAAAGTTAAATTCAGGTAAGACTGATTAAACACCCATTATATACAAGACTCAGATTATTCCAACTTCAGCATACTGTATCCACAATGCATTGGATTCCTCTTCTGCAAGGTACATTTTTAAAGAGGCAAACTCTCATGTGCAGTCAACTCTTGGTACAGTTTCTGGAAGTGACCTAGTTTAATTCCACATCCCTTGGGAATCTTGCTGAGGGTGATTCTGAGACAATCCCAGAAAGGTACCATCATTTTTTAGAGGAAGGTTTGCACTGGGGACACGTTTCCTTGGTTACCAGAATCCCAGGCATATGTGCCATTTCAAACACTTCCTTCCAGCTCTCTTAAGACAACTGTTCCTGGGAGCTGGGCAGAGTCTATCGTCTTCAGGAAGAAAACTGACAAAGGCCAAGAACACCTCTTAGAGTTCAGGAATGTGGGTGGTGTTAGAAGCTACGTTTTTAGGCTCAAGAACAGCAGCATTCCTAACAATGATGGAAAAGCACCATGGCTTTGGGGCCACACAGGTATGAAGGTGACAGGGACTTGGTCTCACCCACACAGCAGAAGCCACAGAGCTCCTCATGACCTCGGGATCTTGGAATGGAATGGATCAGCACATAATAGCGTCCTCCCTGGCTGTTCTCATGACCTGGTCTCTGATCCTGAGCTGCTATGACCTGTATGGTGACTTGTAATTCAAAAGGGCAACTGGGGGCTACGGACCTCTCTGATTCTATCCGGGCTGCAGAGGTAGGAAAAACAATTACACCAATGGGCAAAGCACAACAGCCATGATGTTGCTATTTGCACATAGGAGGCTTAACTCATTGCTGACAGAACAGGAAGTCAGCTGCCGCCTGGAAAAGTAGAGCTAGGAACCAACCTCTCACAAGTGTCAGTGGCAAAAGGTGTGTTTTTAATTAAAAAGCTAAAACAGAAACCGGAAATGCACTGTATGTATGGAGAAACGGTTTCTGACAACATATTAAGTCTCATGTTAAGGCAGAGTGTGACAAAAAGACCTTAGCAGACACAGAGCAGTAAGGTTTTGGGAAAGGAAAGACAGAATGGGAAGCTAAGGACACTTTTTGAACAGGAAACCCGAGCCGGTCAGAACTGTGAGTGAGCTTTTCATCTTCAGTGTAACTTAATCCTCAAACCATCCTGGGTGGTTTAGGTGGCTCTCCAGGGCAGGTGAGAGGCAGAGCTGGAATTCAAATCCAGTTCTGAAGCCACTGGACGCCAATGTGCTTTCCAAAACCACACCACTGGAATCTGCCTCAAATCCACTTACAAACAGCACAGCTATTTAAAATCTTTGCTTTTTTTTTTTTTTAAACATTTTTATTTATTTGCGAGTCAGAAAAACAGAACTCTCATCCACTGGTTCACTGCCCAGATGCCTGCAATCGCCAGAGCTAGGCTGGGTGCTGGAAACTCAATTCTGATTTCCCATGGGGGTGGCAGGAACCCAATCACTTAAGCCATCACCACTGTCTCCCAGGGTGTGAATTAGCAGGAAGTTGGAGTCAGGGGCAGAATCAGATGGAACACAAGCATCTTAACAACTAGGTCAAATGTCCAAACCTTAAATCTTAAAAAGAATTTGGGGGCTGGCACGGTGGCGTAGCAGGTTAAGCCGTCCCATGCAGTGCCAGCATCCCATATGGCTACTGGTTTGAGTCCCAGCTGCTCTACTTCCGATTCAGCTCCCTGTTAATGCCCTGGGAAAGCACTGGAAGATGGCCCAAATCCTTGGGTCCCTGCACTGCATTGGAGACCAGAAGAAGCTCCTGGCCCGTGGCTTTGGATCAGCTCAGCTCTGGCCTTTGTGACCATCTGGAGAGTGAACCAGCAGATGGAAGACTTCTCTGTCTCTCCCTCTCTCTGTGACTCTGCCATTCAAATAAATAAATAAATCTTTTTTTAAAAATTGCCTTCTTGGGGCCGACACTGTGGCATAGTGGGTGGAGCCTCTACCTGCAGTGCTGGCATCCCACATGGGCGGTGGTTCAATTCCAGGCTGCTCCACTTCCGATTCAGCTCTCTGCTGTGGCCTGGGAAAGCAGCAGAGATGGTCCAAGCCCTTGGGCCCCTGCACCCATGTGGGAGACCCGTTAGAAGCTCTTGGCTCCTGGCTTTGGATAGATGCAGCTCTGGCTATTGTGGCCAACTGGGGAGTGAATCAGTGGATGCAAGACTTCTCTCTCTCTGCCTCTACCTCTCCTTCTCTCTCTGTGTAACTCCGACTTTCAAATAAATAAATAATCTTTTTAAAAAACTGCCTTCTACTAATTAAAAGAAAAAGATGTATTTTTATTTGAAAGGCAGCATGGCAAAGGGACAGAGAAAGGTAAAGACAGAGAGATCTTCTATCCACTGATTCACTCCCCCAAACACCTATAAAGGTCAAGGCTTGGCTAGGCTGAAGCCAAGGGTCAGGAGCTCCAATCAGGTTTTCCACATGGGTGGCAATGACCCAAGTGCTTGGGCCATTGCCTGCTGCCTCCCAGGTACCTCAGCAGTAGCTGGATCAGAAGTAGACTGCCTGGGACTTAACCTGGTACTCTGATATGGGATACAGGTGCCCAAAGCAGCTGCTTAACTCACTGCACCACAATGCTTCCCAAAGTTCAATATTCTAAAACTGGGATGTCATCCTCATCATGTCTTTCTAATCTAGAGTAGTTAGAGGAATAATATTTTTATTTCAAAACCAAATTTCTCTCAGAAGTCAGGTGAATGGTTTTAGAACCATTCAAACATACACACCACCCATATTAAAAAAAAAATTCTTAATAGTTTAAGATAGTTTTAAAATGGTAACCTCTTCAGAAACCCAATTTCTTTCACCAAATAACCAAGAAAATGACCCCAATCTCAATTGGGGCCCCCATTGTGCCACAGCTGGTTAAGCCACGTCCTGCAGTGCCGACATCCCATATGGGCACAGGTTGGAATCCCATCTGATCCACTTCCAATCCAGCTCTCTGCTATGGCCTGGGAAACCAGCGGAGGATGGCCCAAGTGTTTGGGCTCCTGTACCCAAGTGGGAGACTTGGAAGAACCTCCTGGCTTTGGAATGGTCCAGCCCCACCTTTGGGGCCATTTGGGGAGTGAACCAGAAGGTAGAAGATCTCTTTCTCTCTCTCTCTCTCTCTCTCTCTCTCTCTCTCTGCAACTCTTCCTTTCAAATAAATAAAATATGTCTTTAAAAAAAGATCTCAATTAAATACTTCTTTAATCTGTAAATATTCTGTATTTGGACTCCTTCCAAGTTTTTTTTTTTTTTTAGTTGTAAAATGGCTCCTTTAGGAATTTTATACTTTTCAGTATGAGAATAAATCTGATTAATTCATATGAGAACAGATTCTGTAACCTCTGTGACCTGTGGATAATTTACTCATCTTCTTCCACTATCCCAACCAAAGTGTGGGCTGTTATCTCATTAAGCCTTTCAAACAAAAACGCTTAAGTGGTAATGAGCCATTTCCTATTGTCTCTCATCTCTCTTTCTCTGCAGCTTCTTTTCATGTAACCCAGGCTCCCGAGTCTATCTGCCTGAATCTCAACCCATTCCTAAGCTCCACTTTGAACTCTGAAATTTTCAACTGTCTAATAAACATCTTCATATATCCATCCCCGTAGGCACTTCAGAGTTGACATATCCCCAACCACATTCTCCTCCCACCAGATTTCTAAGCTTTCTTAAGGGCAGCATTACCTAGGCAGTTAACCAACCCCGAAATCTCAGAGGGTTCCTTTTCCCCTCTACATCACCCACTTCCTCCACCGTAATCCTTTCTAGTCTAAAGGCTCTCAGCTGCCTCTCTTCCCAGGCTCAGCCCTGCCTTGGTGTGCAGCCTCCCTCATCTCCTGCACGGGACAGTGAATTGCATGATATCTAATGTCTAAGTTTGAGCCTCTTCTCACTACATCCCATCTTAATCACTGTCAAACATTTTACCACAGTGATTTCAGTTAAGTTGAACAAGGTAGAATTATGGGAGGATTTCTCTCTTTCGGTCATTTAATTCCAGCAATGTTTTGATTTTTTAATGGAAATGTTATTTCCATGACCGTCAACAGACAAAAAAAATAAACCCATTGAATAAGGTCATAGCACTTTATTCACAGTGAAATTCCAACTCCAACTTTGAAGAGGAAGTCCTTCATCATGTCTCTCAAGTACTTCCCTGGCTTCCTCCTCTCTACCCTCACCAACCACATCCTTGAAGTTCCAGGGACCACTGCCCTTTCTTTAAGGCTCCTTTGAACTTCAAAGGTTTTTCAAATTCTGTTCCCTATTCCTGGAATATCTTTCCAAGAGCACTTTATCTTATTTACTCTTTCTCATCTTCCTATGTGTCCCATAACAGTCACCAGATTCCAGAGGCACAAGATTCTGTTGGGATTTAGAGTAAGAAGCTATTCAGTTGCAGCTTGGGACTCCTACATCCTGTGCTGAATGCCTAGTGTGAGCCCTGGCCATTCCACTTCCAATCCAGCTTCTCGCTGATGTGTTCCTGGAAGGAAGCAGGTGGTCCAAATACTTAGGTCTCTGCACCCATACGGGAGACCCAGACCGGGTTCCATGCTCCTAGCTTTGACCTGGCCTAGCACCGGCTGCTGTAGCAGGCATTTGAGGAGTGAACCAGTAGATGTAATCTCTCTGTCTCTTTCTGCTTTTCAAATAGAAGTGAAAATAATAAATGTCTTCTAAAAAAGAAACACTAAGCTCAAAATCTCTCAGGAGAAAGTTGGAAAGGGAACTTAAATTTCTGTATCTGTGTCACTTTAGAGGTCAACTCTCTTATGTTATGATCAATGTCTATGAGCATCTTCAGTTTACTTTATCAGAATAACCAGAGCAAAATGCCGCTGTGAAACAGAATAGGCCTTGTCAGCACTCAGCATCTACAGGTGCACATTATGTTATAAGCACCAGAGCATGAACCTACACAGAAATAAACATGACATAAACATATGAACACACATGTGCACTCCTGTCTAAAAACAGCAATGTCAGCCTAAAATACCCAACAGTCCGCAGACGAAATTCTTTCAGCACGCCCCTCTTATGACAGAGAAATGAGTGTGTTTTCTTGTGCACACCCACACTAACTTTAATGATGTGCCTGCTCCCGGGCCACACGCACACAGATTGTTGAGTGAGCGCCCTCCAGTTTTACACATTAGGCAAAATCAAATATGATTTCTCCACTGAAGGCAGAAACACTCAAAATATATTTTCTTCCCTGTGACTAACTTGTTTAATGTCCTTGGATGAGTTAGTTGTCAGCCTCTCAATTTTCCCCCCTTTGAAACAATTCTTGTTTCAGGGAGACATTTAAAGGGAAATAAAAATAATCTAGAAAGAAAGAATTTAACTTCTGGGTCCCAAAAGCATTTTGTTTTAAAGCAGGAATGGGGCAGACATCCTAATGGTATTTAAAATATTTAATATATGAAAAGATAAAATGCTGTACAATGGCCAATGATAAAAGGGACTAACACTGAAAGCTTCTTTGCTCCTTTAATGGATAAAATATAAATTCAGTTGACATCAATGAGAATTTCTGTATTTGTGAAGCGCTTCCTCGGTGCCAGGACTGTGCAAAGTGTGGTGCCAGCGGCAGAATCGGCATGTCTGTCAGGCAGAATAAAACTGCAGAGGCCACCCAGCCCACCACCTCGTGGTGTTTGCCCGTCAGTTTCGGCACAGCCCCTAGACCATTTCTGCTGGCAGCCTATGGGACCTGACGGTTTTAACTTTACACTACTTCTCCCTTTAACTGCGGAGGATGTGTTCCGAGGTCCGCAGTGGATGCCCGAAACCACAGACAGGAATGGATCTTAAATGTACGATGTCACTCCTATACACACACGTCTGTGATAAAGTGTAATTCATAAATTGGATCCAGGAAGAGATTAAGAACAATAATAATAAAACAAAACAATTATGACAACATGTTGATACTGCAACAGTCCGTCTGGTAAGCAAGACGGTCCCTAAGTGACAGACAGGTGGCAAATGCAGTATGGATATGCTGGTGGATGGCAAGAGATGCCCTCAAACTACTCAGAATGGCATGCAATTTAAAACTTACAAATCGCTTATTTCTGAAACTTTCCAATTAATGTTTTAATACTGTGGCTCATCTCAGGGAGCTGAACGTTGTAAAGAGAACACAGATGGCAGGGAGGGGAGCTACTGTAATTTCTAAACAGCTAGGTCAGTCACATCGCCTGCTTCCAAAGTTGCAGAGGGCAATTTTAAAAGTTCATGGCAAATGGAAGTAAGTCAATTTATTTTGGTGGAAAAACATTTAAAGTCTAAGCATAGTGTTTTTCATAACATGCATTTTCCTGGAGCTTTTTAAAGATTTACCCTTGTACTTGGTGAGGACCCACGAGTAGAACACTACCACTAATGACAGCATTTACTATCTAGCAAGCATCCACTGTGGACTATCCCACCCTGGGCTAACTTTACTCCTAGCAAAAACTCGGCAGGGCAGAAATGAATGACCCCATTTGTTGAGGGAACTCCAAGAAGGAAGCCGAGATTTGAAGTTAAGTCTGTCTCATTTTAAGCCAAACTCTTCATTACATCTGCTCCCATCAACTTCAAGAAAAACAAAATCTCTGAACACATACCGTGGCTTCCTTCCTTCTCCTCACTCTCATAGGAACTAGACATCTCATCACAGAACTTAACTACAGCTGGAAAGGATCCTGATGGTGTTTTAAGTTACATGTCTTCTCTCTCACACGCGCACACACACCCCCACCCCCATAAGAACTGAGGCATCTTCAAGGCCCTGATTGTGAATTCCCAGTTCACTCCCCTGTATCCTACCACCTAGACCACTCAGCCCAATACATATTTGTAGACTCAAAATTGAACTCAAGTTTTGTGGCATCATCAAATTCTGAAAAGTAAAAGTACATTCTTTGAAAAATGTATGCAGAGTTAGATAGGCTTAATTTATTTGCAGACTGTTTTTCTCCAAGGTTAGCCTATATTCTGTTCAACAGGAAGAACTAGAATGTGCAATGGAAAGACCACCAACTGGTAATGTCAAGCTAAAATGCCAGAAAAATGAGAATTTCTGAAGAAAACGCTGATGAATTGTTTTCACTGAACACCCAAGCAGGCACCAATAATTCCCATGAATTATGAGTGCAGGTGAAAGGCTGTAGAACTCACTTTCCTTTGATCTGCTGAAATGGATGACTGACTGAGCAGGCCAGATGATTTCTTCTAAAAACAAATAAATAAGCACACAAATAAAAAAAAATCACTAAAGTAGAAAGGCAGACGGCACTTCTACTAAGTCCATTTAAGCATTTTCATTTTGGATTTTCATTCTGAAGGGTGGCTACATTTCAAAAATTTAAAGCATGTAACAATTTAAAAAATATATAGTCTCAGGACAGGCGCTGTGGCGCAGTGGGGTAACGCCCCGGCCTGAAGGTGCCAGCATCCCATCCCATATGGGCAGCGGGTTTGAGACCTGGCTGCTCCACTTCTGATCCAGCTCTCTGCTATGGCCTGGGAAAGCAGGGGAAGATGGCCCAAGTCCTTGGGCCCCTGCTCCCACGAGGGAGACCCAGAAGAAGCTCCTGGCTCCTGGCTTCGGATCGGAGCAGCTCCGGCCATTGCGGCCAATTGAGGAGTGAACCATCGGATGGAGGACCTATCTCTCTCTCTCTCTCTCTCTCTCTCTGTAACTCTGACTTTCAAATAAATAAATATTTTAAATATATATATATATATATAGTCTCACAATGATGAAATTGCAAATTAACAAAGAAGCTCTTGGGCTTATAAAAATCTCAAATGAAAAGTAGAGAGCTGCAAGGTGTGACCTCTGGAAGTTTTGTTCTCATAATGGTGAGAAACTCATTTTCACTGTACTTCAAAATGTGGTACCCTAATTACTCATCTTCAAAGAATAGTTTCATGCTCACCCCGTTGCAGCTTTCTCTTCCTACAAGTACATCTGTTCTCTTGAAATAGGAATCCCAGGTTTAAAGTAAGGAAGGTTGTAAGAAACAATCGTCACATAACCATTTTGGTTACCTTGGGAGATGAGTGGAAGGAGATTCTAAGCATATTTGTTTATAGAGTCTTGATTATGTCAAAAAAATCTAGCGAGCAAACTTACTGACTGGGCTAGGGTCATGTTCCAGTCTATGGACTTAGGTCTCACTGTGCTTCCTTCAAGAACACCCAGACTACCACCAGAGTAAGAGAAGAGAACTGTCCTTTCTGATCCACAGTTAATTCCGGGCAACCCCCATTCAGAGACCTTCTCTAAAGCATACAGCTCCCGTTAAAACACTTCACACATTCTACCCCAGGTTCCAGGAGCTTGATCTCCTCCAGCAGACAGTAAGCTCCCCAGTTTCAGGCTCTAAATCACAAGCTCCCCATCTCACAGCTTCAGAGTGGGATTATCTTCCGGGACCTGGTCCTCCTACAAACCAAGCCTCCCCAGGAGATGGAATCCAGAGAGGTGCATATATTTCTGCATATGTGTGAAATAAAAGCCACTTAAACATCACCCAAGTCTTTGTAAAATATTTATCCACAACAAATTAGAGAATGAACACAGTGTGAGGGATCCTCACAAAGTCACAGGAAAATGCACATTATCTTTGAATTCCATTCTCTGTGACCTTTTGGTAGTGCCCTGTGTCAGTGTGTGGATTTCTATAACTTTACCACTAAAAAAGGTTTCCTCAAGTCTGCAAAAAGATTGAGATTTCCTCCTGTAGCTGGCATTAGGAAGTTGACATGGTGCAAGATGACATTCTACTGTGATACCATACGGTCCTGGTCTCCAACTCCCTTATATATAATTCTCTAAGTCCTTATATAACCATTAGGACTTGTTCAAATTATATCTGCACTTGATTGCCCATTTAAAATCCAGCCCCTAACAGGTGCCAAGCACCTTTCCAGGCTGGGGAGATAGAGCAGCAAACAAAGCAGATAAGGCCTTGCTCTGAAACAATCTGTCCTGAAGCAATGGCAGTACCTATCTCTTAGAGATATAAGAATTCGCTGTCAGGCACATGACTCATGATCCTCACTTAATAGTAGCTATCATTCAAAGCTGGGAACATCAATTCCTGCAAGTTGAGTGTGTGTGTGTGTGTGTGTGTGTGTTTAAAAAGGAAGACACATGTGCACATTTGGTGCAGCAATTAAGACCTGGATTGGGACTCCTCTATCTCGTACTGCAGTGCCTTGGTTCTTGAGTTCTAGCTCCAATTCCGAGTTCAGCCTTTTGCTAATGCACACCCTGGGAGCTAGCAAGTGATGGCTCAAGTAACTTGGGTCCCTGTCACCCACATGGGAGATCCAGATTGAGATCAAGGCTCCTGCCTCAAGTCTGGCCCAGCCCCGATTAATTGCAGGCATTTGGGAAGTAAAACAGCAGATGGAAGCGTTTTCTCTCTTCCTTGCAAATAAATGACAATGAATTTAAAAAGAAAATAAAAAGGAAAGACGCATTGGGTGAAAATCCTGTCACCTCAGTAACCCCAGGCCTGGGGGAGATCTGCTAGCTGTGTGGATGAGGATCCTCCTACTTCCTCTTTCTCTGCTGTTTGCCCTGCTGAAGGGATTTTAATACTCAGAGCCCAGGGAGGGATTCCAAGCAATGCGTGGCTCAACCACTAAAGAACACCAAGAATTCACCAGCAAAGAAACTCAATCACACAGGCCATACAAACTCTCCTTCAATCTGCCTTGTTCTTTCATTCTAGCTTGCCTCTGCCTAACTACTCTTCTTGCTGGGCATGCCCTCGCCTCGTCCCGTGGCCCACACCCCTGGTCTAGTTCCACTCATCCTTAGAGACCACGTCCATAGGGTACCACATCTGAATCCTTCCTGAGCTCCAAGACGGACAGCTGGGCTCCCTCTCCTCTGCCCACCTGAATGCTCAACACAGACCCTGTCTAATCGACTGCTCTCACTTGTTGTATGTCCATTCTGTCACTAGACTACCCTGCAGATGAGCTCAACACCAAATTTAGGACAGTGGATGCACCTCCGATATTCCCCACCCCCTTACCTAGAAACTACTGAGCACCAACGCTACAGCACACTCTGTTCTAAGACGCTGGGTGTACGGCAATGAACCTACAGGCCCTGCGGAACTTCCGCCCTGAGGGAACTGTTCCCCACCTCTCCTGTCCCATCCCTGTTCTCATCAGATCAGCCCAGTCACCCGCAACAGGGATTCCAGTCGCAAAGAGCAGTTGTATGGGGCATGTTCTCATGAATAAATAAATCACCCTCACTTTTCAGTTCTTTGGAGCATGAAGCAAAACCAGATGCCGAAAGCCATTACAGGGACCACACAGTTCTACCTTCTGTCATTGCCTTCACAATTCAGTGTTCTGTTGTTCACGGGAGACAGTATATCGACCAAAACTCAAGTGTCATGTCTATAGGGAACACAGCAAAATTATCTCTTGGGAAAGGGAAGTACCCGGCCAGGACAAATTCACACTCACAAAGCCCCTAGCCTGGTCTTTCTCCATGAGGCTTCCACATACTGACACAATTTGATAGGACTTTACTCTTTTTTTTGTAAGATTCTTATTTATTTATTTGAGAGAGAGAATTACAGACAGTGAGAGGGAAAGATGGAAAGAAAGGTCTTCCATCCACTGGTTCACTTCCCAGGTGGCCACAACAGCCAAAGGTGCACCGATCCGAAGCCAGGCGCCAGGTGTTTCCTCCGGGTCTCCCACGTGGGTGCAGGGGCCCAAGGACTTGGGCCATCGTCTACTGTTTTCCCAGGCCACAGCAGAGGGCTGCACTGGAAGAGGAGCAGCCGGGACTAGAACCAGCGCCCACATGGGATGCAGGCACTGCAGGCGGAGGATTAACCTACTGCGCCATGGCACCAGCCCTTTACTCTTACAATGAATTGTTCCCACCCCCTCCTAGGGCTTGCTTATTTGTAGGGTGCCATAACACAGTGTGTGGTTGTTTTACATATGTGTGTACTTCCTACTGAATTCCATTGTAAGTTCCATGATTACTGAGACTTCCTCTGCAGGCACATCTCACTCAACGTGGGCACACAGCAGGCGCTCAGTAAGTGCTCATTACATTCCATTTCTAGAAAAGTTTTTACTCCTTACACCCTAGCAGATGAGGGGAGAGAAGCCCAAATGTATGCAAAGAAAAAAAAAAAAAAAAGACAAAGAAGTACAAGCCCATCTCACTTCCAGAAAATGAAATAAATTTCCAAGAAGAGAAATCATCCAGGCTGGCGCCGTGGCTCACTTGGCTAATCCTCCGCCTACAGCACCGGAATCCCATGTGGGTGCCAGGTTCTAGTCTCGGTTGCTCCTCTTCCAGTCCAGCTCTCTGCTCTGGCCTGGGAAGGCAGTGGAGGATGGCCCAAGTGCTTGGGCCCTGCACCCCATGGGAGACCAGGAGAGGCACCTGGCTCCTGGCTTCGGATCAGCGCGGCGCACCAGCCGTGGCAGCCATTTGGGGGGTGAACCAACAGAAGGAAGACCTTTCTCTCTGTCTCTCTCTCTCTCACCGTCTAACTCTACCTGTCAAATAAAAAAAAAAAAAATCATCCAAACAATAAACAATATTGGTGATGTAGACCTTTTTGTAATCAACTTCTTCTTGTATACAACTGCACATTGTTAACAGCAAAGATCTAAAATGTCCTTTCAAAAATATCGCCTCCATTATACCTTAAGGTGACTGCAATTAAGCTTCAGAGCTACTGTATAATGTAGACTGAAATGGGTTATTTTTCCCTTTAGCTAACATTGTCTGAATCCTTCTTGTGTTCTAGCCATTATGCAAAACTACTTGTGTGATCTCATTTAATATTTAACCCAGTGGTGAAGACTCACACATTGGACTGCCTGGTTTCAGTTCCTGACAGTGATGGCTAAAGAAACTAACTGGGTTCCTACCACTGACAGGGGAGGCCTGGATTGATGTATCAGGTCTTGGTGTTGGTCTGGGCCAGCCCCAGCCACTGTGGGCATTTGGGGAATAAATCATTGAATGGGAGCTCTCTCTGTCTGCCTGCCTGTCTCACAAATTAAAGAGAGAGAGAGAGAGAAAGAGAGAGAGAAAAAAAATTATAATAATAAATTGAAAATTATTTCATCGAATAGAAAAATATTGGAATCCATGAGTGTCTTTTTTTAGTACACAAATTTTCCATAAACTTTTTGAAGACTTCTCAAATTGATTCCATTTTATAGTTGGTAAAGCGGAAACTCACAGAGGGTGAGGGTGAGAGTGAATCATAACACTGATGGTGAGCAAACCAAGAACTTCTGTGCCCGTAACCTAAGTACTAAGAAAGGGGTCAGAAAACCATAGACTGAGAGCAAACTCCAGTCTACTACATGTTTTTCTAAACACAGTTTTACTGGAACAAAATAAAGCTCATTTTTATATAAACTGTCAATGGCTGCTTTTCTGTTGCTTGTAGTTATGAGATCAGATGTGCAAAATCTAATTTACCATGTGACACTTCACAGAAAATGTATGTATGCCAGCCATGTTATACTGGCAAAAATGAAATGTGTTGGAAACCTTCTAAACAGTTCAATAAGACCTTACACGAAGTGGAGAACTTGCAACACAAACAAAAGCCTTCTAATGACCTTAAAAATCGAGGTTGGAGGTGGCCAGAGCTGTGGCATAGCGGGTAAAGCCACCACCTGCAGCATCCGCATCCCATATGGGTGCTGGTTCAAGCCCCAGCTGCTCCACTTCCGATCCCTGCTATGGCCCGGGAAAGCAGTAGATGGCCCAAGTCCTTGGGCCCCTGCACCTGCGTGGGAGACCCAGAAGAATCTCCTGGCTCCTGGCTTCATCAGCCCAGCTCTTGCCATTACAGCCATTTGAGGAGTGAACCAGCGGATAGAAGACTTTCTTTCTCTCTCTCTCTCTCTTTGCCTTTGCCTCTGTCTCTCTGTAACTCTGCCTTTCAAATATAAATAAATAAATTTTAAAAAAAATAATTGAGGTTGGGAACAGTCCCTATAAGTCATCACTTGTTTCTGAATTCTAAGTTGAGCCTGACATTAATAAACGCCTCATTTTTTCTAACTCTAATTTAGAAAGAAATATACTCAAAATATTAAAAGTATTTATTGCTTGCAGAACTATCTTGTAGTAAGGAAAAAAAAGTTCTGTTGGTCAAACAGCAATAGAAAATGTATCGATTTCCTATGCAAAGTATTATACTTAGATCTAAACAAAAAAAAGCACAAGTCCAACCTCAATGGCAGCCGAGATGGCAGCAGTGGTGTGAAGGTTTCTTCAGTGGAGTTCGATGGAGCCAGGCTGCCCATTATCTCCCAGTGTGCAATCACCACATATGCACAATAACACGCTATGGGGCACTGCACTGCTTACAAAGGCGCCTGGGCTACCACTTTGCCTAGAACTTAATTCATCATTTGTTTCCCTTTAATAATCAGCCTCCCCTCTTGTGTCGTGCATCTGTGAATGTCACCACTAAGGCTGGAAGAATCAGTTACCCACCCTCCCCCAACCACCATATGTCATATGACTCTGAAGCCTTGCACCAAATGCCTCTTCTGCTTCTACTTCCACTGCCCTTACACTAAGGCTCCTATCCGTCCAGGCCCAGAGGTCAGGACTTTTTTTTTTTTTTTAAGCCTAAGCAGGGTCTTAGAGTACCCCTGCTCCCCACTCCAGTCCCAACCAAGCCACAGCCATCTAGTAGGATTAGGTCTGGCATCCCATTCACAGACCTCCCTGGCTTGCCATTGGCTCACCCAGCTTGGCTGAGTGCATGCTACAAGCACAGCTCATTATGCCTCCCATCAAAGGACTGATCCCTCCAGCCTGCCAACAAGGTCATGGAGACCAAGAAGAACTGGCCGCAGTTCTAAAGGGAGTGAATGGCAGGGCAGGAACTCAAACCAAAGCTGCCACTGCTACAGCCACACTCCACACCACTTCCTTTCTGCTCCTGCCACCTCGAATTCCTTAATATTTTATATTCCTCTGAAGTGACTGCTAGACAATTACACCTCGAATGACATTTATATACTTCCCTTCCAAAATCGAAAACTCCTGGATTGCAGTGCCCCAGGTTTATTAATCTGCAAACCTCCTCAAATACCCAGCCTGGTACCCAGCTGGAGCCAAATGAAAAACAAAGGGATATCCCCTCCTCCGGGAGGTACAATGGAGAAAGAAAAAGCAAAGATCTCTCAGAAAATCCATCAACAGAATGCCCCCAAGAGGTCTTTCTTTGAGGTTTGTTTATGCCTCAACATATATTCACCACAACTTCCTGAACATAATTATGAAGAAACAAAGACCGTGAAAAATTAGCTGCCAGATTTGGAATGGTGCGTTTCAGGGGGTAGGAACCAAAGAAAGAGCCACAGAAAGTGACCAGATTTCCTAAAGAGAGTCAAATTCATCTTACTCCAAAAGTGGAGTGACGCAGGGGTCCTCAGCCCCCACTGCCCATCAGAACTACCGAGGGCAGTTTTTCAAGTTCCCAGGCCCAAGCCCAACCTCAGACCAACTAAATCCATCTCTCTGAGGTGGTGCCAGACCTCTGTACTTTGTAAAGTTCTCCAGGTGGTGCCACTGTGCAGCCCTGGAAGCTAAGAAGAGTTGAAGGAAAGGCATCTGTCTTTGAATCCTGGCTCCACTGCTCATGGTATGACTTGGGCAAGAGATGCCCCTCTCCTCCCCGCACCCCTACCTCGGGTATTCTTTCCCTTCATCCCAAAACAACTCCTAACCCAGCTACCTAACCTCAGCTCAGTTTCCTTCCTGGGACAATGGCAAACATAATGGTACTTAACTCTCATAGAGTTATTTCAAGCACAGGATAAGGACACATCAGAGTTCTTAGAACAGTGCCCAGCACAGAGAAAAGCACTCAATAAATGTTAGCTACTTTTATCATCAAAGGTATGATGGATTTATAATATCTACCTCTCAAGCTGAGCACTAAAGCACTAGCACTTGATACAGAAAGTGCATAATAAAGAGCAGTCTCTTTTCCCATTCGTACAATTATGCTATTTGTGCAATTGCTTTCCCACTCACAGTTATCTCTGAATACCCGACCAAACCTGAGGGCCCTCAGGAAAGAGCAGCACAGTTCCCCGACACCCACCTTGGGGTGTAGGATGAGACCCCCAGGCATCCCTAACACTAAAACATTATCTGATATTTGCCTGAAACTTGAATTTAACTGGGTGCCCTGTATCCTCTTTGCTAAATCTGGCAACCCTACACACTCAGGTTCTTTAAATTTAGACTAAAATTGAGGGGAGCAGCAGAATCTAGTTCATGGAGGCACCACATTGGGACTTCTCTGGCTTCTCTCTCTGGAAGCCACAAGACACAGGACCACAGTCCCTAAGGACCTGGCCAGCTCCCCCCTCGGGGACAAATCAATGAATTGTTCCGATGGACAAAACCCAGGAGGAAACAAGTTAAAGGCAACATGTCAAGAAGGGAGAAAGCGTTCCCAAATCCACCTTTCCCTTTTACAGTCATTTATCTGATCCATAAATCAAACAAATGGCAGATCTGAGCAGAAACTCCCGCCTCTTGGTGGAACACGTTCCAGTCATCCCACAAGGCAAAAGCTATGCATTATTTACCCCCTATAAATGATGCAATATCAAAACCCAGAGCTATGTCATAGGCACTGAGAGTCCTAATGCCTTGTAGGGCTCCAATGTGTCCCATTTTTCTTTTATTCTTTGTTTTAGCCCTCCTTTTCACAAAAAAGTTGATTCTGCCCTTTCAAAGCACTTTTTTTTCCATTATCAGGAAGGCAGAAAACAACTTATCAGAAAAACAGCTTTCTGGAAACCCATTTCACAAGGTATTTATTTTGAATTCTCAGAGCAAGATCTCTGGGGAAATGTTAAGTTCAGAGCTACATCTACCATAACATCGGTATATGTGTAGGAAACTGAAGATTAAAAACATTACAGAGAAGTTAAGAAAGAATTAAGAGCCAATGAGTCAGCTAGTTCTGTAAGAGTTGAATTAAATCAGCCACTAGGCTGTTCACTGATTATCACAAGCAGTGAAAGCTCTCCTGGAAAGAAAGCTTCCAGTTCACCTGACTAATCCCTCTGAAGAGAATCCAAAGGATGAAAATTATTTGTCCACTGGCTAGCTGCACAAATTATTCACACCCAAGCACCATGCTGGCATCCACACACAATCTATAAAATAACTCGAGACTATCAGCATAAGCTAATAACAAGAACTAAAGCTCTGTTACGTACTTCTCCCCCCACCACAGCACTACTTACTGTGAAAGGTTTGCAGTAACAACTCCTACCCAATTATAGCCATCTAATTCGGACCACAAGTCCACATGAAAATATGTTTTCAAAATGAAAGAGACAGTAAGGGAGAAGTTAGCAAGAAAAGTAAAAGGCCAAATTGTGCCAAATTGACATTAAAACCTAAAATTCACTGAGCACATAGCATCAGCATTACTCTCAGTTTACTGAGCTGAGCGATAGCATATATGATGGTACTGCAAAAAGTTCATGGAATAAAAAGATAAGCTTATCTTGGTGCAAACTTTTTAAGATCTAGGCATACAAGGGTCTTCAAAAGGCTGTGTTGTATTAGTGACTCTGTTATTTTCACTACAGGGTAGAGGGTTCATTTCAGTGTACAGTTGGAGTACAGTCCAAGAGCAGGTGGCCCAACTGGTTCAGGCATTTGGTGAGGCCTGAGGATGGCAGAGGGGTGCTCACATGCAGACCAGAAAGGACAGAGAGCCACAGGGAGCACACTCTTTTCCACCTTCCCTGTGATCTCTCCCTTACAACGCCCTCATCATGGCTTCCTCTTTGTAACCTAATCCAATCCCATCACAGCCCAAAGGCCCCATGTTCTGACACCATACTTGAGGCATGCCTCCACCCCAATCCATCAACCATTAGCATTGATCCACTCATCATGAACATAAGACTTTGGGGTTCAAACGTCTGCATATCAAAATCTATTCAAACTATAACATAGGTATTATGAAAAGCCTATGCATAGATTTCAAAAAAGTATGGTGCCAAAAATCCTAATCTTTTCTTTCCATTTTCCATGAACATTTTGAAGTACCCTGGTACTAGTAACCTAAGTGGGTTTGACACAGTCAGATTAGTTATCCTTTCTGCAACACTGCAAACAAAATCACTCCACAGGACAAGTGGCACATTCAGGCAGTAACCTACAGGACCCAGAAGCAAGCTGCTGGCAAAACTCCCACTTTGCAAGGTGGCTAATAATACATGGAAAAGAGACAACACAAAGGGAAAGAGGGCCAGGAGGAAGACAAGAAATGCCCCATTCACGACACCCGCATCCCTGGCAAAGACCATTTGAATGCCACTGTTATGAGGCTGCCAGCTAGGAAAGAAAAAAAATATGTGCAACTTAAGTCAGAAAGAAGGGAGGTCTCTGTTTGCTGTCCCCGTGAAGAGACAGAAGATGACATTGCCAATGAGCCTTCGTCCTCACGCAGGGAAGCTTCTCTTTATCTCTGGCCATTGTGGATGTACAGTGTAGCAATGAGAAGTGTCTCTGAAGCAGGCGCCTCCCTCGCTGGCTGCCGGGGAGACTTGAGCTGCAAGGGGCTGAGAAGGTCACATGTGAAACCCTCCACCTGCAGTCAGCGCTCCACTCGGTGCGACTCTCACACAGCAGTTTCTCTGAAGTTCTACTCCCTGTTGCTCTTCTTTCATTCAAGGTCAAGATCAATTCCACATGACCATTCACCTCAAGAGAAAATGACATTTCACCACCTTGCACTGAGTAAAGGAAGGTGGAGAGAGGGGGGAGACGGGTTTCTAACCCTCTGGCGACTTTCTCACTTGGGGAAGGCTGATTTTGCTCCAATTCTGTTTGAACAGGTGACCTGAGAGCTAAGGCAAATGACAGCAAATATACTAGCTCTGCCTGCGCCTTCCTGGCAGCACACCACATATAGATAAACGCCCCACATCCGTTGCTTCAGCTCATCCTCACTAGGACTAGTGAGAGTAGAGTAACCCAGGTAGAGTAACCCGCAGTCATTGCACCTTCGAGGAAGCGGAGGCCTCACGTGGACTCTGTACTGCCTTACTCTAAGGGCTGCCCTCGTTCTGTGACTGACGGTTCTCCATCCATCGCCAATTTGTCTCCACACCAGGGGTGGGTCGGCAAACTTTTCTGTGACGAGCCGAAGAGCAAACAGTTTAGGCTTTATTGCCATATGGTCTCTGTTTGCAACGACTCAACTCTGCCACTGGAGCAGGTGGGAGACCAGCCAGGGAAGACAAGGAAACCAACAAGCCTGGCTGGATTCCAATAAAGCTTTATTTACGAACATGGCCATCTGAATCTCACATCATTTTCACATGTCAAAATCATTATTCTTCCTTTGATTGTTAACCATTTAAGAATATGAAAGCCATTCTAAGCCCACAGACCAGACAAAAACTGATAGAGGGCAGCATGTGGATGAGATGTCACAGTATGGGGCCGGAGTTGCACCATAGCCGGCTAAGCTACTGCATGTGAGGCCGGCATCCCATATGACCACCAGTAGGAGCCCGGGCTGCCCCACTTTCTTGCTAATGTACCTGCAAAAGCAGTAGAAGATGACCCAAGTCCTTGGGCCCCTGGCAGCACGTGGGAGACCCAGGTGGAGTTCCAGGCTCCTGGCTTTAGCCTGAACCAGCTCTGGACATTGCAGCCATGTGAGGAGTCAACCAGCAGATGGAAGATCTCTCTCCATCCCTCTCTCTGTAAATCTGCCTTTCAACTTAATAAATAAATCTTTTTATTAAATAAAACAATACAAGTCACAGTTGGCCCCTCCACCTGTACACTGCTCCTCACTAACATTTTGATGGATTTTCTAAGGGGGTAATGAAAAATGGAGATTATAATGTCCTAACAAATAGATGGGAGAGTGGGGGCAGCGTTCTGTGTGATTTTAATGTTGTTTGAAACCCCATATTCATTTCCCCACATTGCACCATCCAGAATGAATGGGAAAAGAATTCCTGTCATTAATATTGGAGAGAAAGGATAAGGCAAAAATACAAAAAAAAAAAAAAAAAAAAAAAAACCTAGTGATATCCAAATTACCATAAATTCAGGACACATACTAACAAACAATTTTGAAACCTTTTCCCCCCCCATCTCTCAAACATCCTATAAACACAGTTTACAGCCTGGGCCCAATAGCTTCTCAGTCCATCTTGAGAGTAACGAAGTCCAAATAAAGACTGTTGAAAAAAAAAAATCACAAACACAGGGAAGGGGGCAGACATTGCTCTGCAGCAGTGAAGCCGCCACCTGGGTCACCTGCAGCCTGTATCAAAGCACCCAGGTTCAAGTGTTACTTCTGCTTCCCATCTACCTTCCTTCCCAGGGTGCTTGGGTACCTGCCACCCACATGGGAGACTCAGACTGAGCTCCTGGCTCCTGGCTTCAGCCTGGCTATTCCAGGCATTTGAGAAAATAACTGATGGACTGAGAATATTCCTCCCTCCCTACCCTGGCACTTTTTGAAATAAATAAAACTTAAAACAAAAAATAGGAGAGGACCTGATTGGACAAGGATTGCACAAGGTGAAGTAAAAGTGACCCTGGCCAGAAATCATGAGATATAGGATATTATCAATGTCTTTCCAAGTTAGCAATGAGAGGCTGGTTTCCTAATTTTAGAGTGTGGAGTTGCCTACTAATCAATGTATTTTCTCCCTTGATTTTTCCCTAACACACAGTGCTGGCCAGTTGCTGCAGGTAAAACCACTCAGCTATAAACAGGACACTAACAGTATCAGTAAGATCAATCATGCACTAAATTGCTCCTGAAAATACACTGTCTCTTCTGGCTTTATTTCTCCACATGGCCAGCCTACTATTTTCTGCTACAGATTCCCAGCAGAAGTGTAACCACATTTTGAAATCAGCCGTGGCCTTGCTTTTGGCCTTTGGAAAGGGGGTTACCATACTGCAGGCTTCCTAAAAAGTAAAGGTATGCAGGATGTGAGCTTATTTCCAGCATCACAGATAGTTTTGGGTCTAACAGAGGAACTAGACTTAGAAGCTAGGAGTCTTTGCCCCCTGAATGTCTCCCTTCATTAAGATCCTATGTGAACCATGTCAACCATTTTCCACCTTTTAACAAAGGGAAGCAGACTCATAAGTCAGTGTAATTAAAACTACTTCCTGGAATTCAACATTAAAGTACCACAAAAACAATAGGCAAAATGATAAATTCTTATCCTTATCTATCAGGTTGAATTATTTAGGAAATGGGGCCGGTGCCCACATGGATGCCAGTTCGAGACCCGGCTGCCCCTCTTTTGATCTGGCTCTCTGTGTAAATCTTTCAAATAAATAAATAAATCTTTAAAAAACAGAATTATTTATGAAAGAATACCCCCAAAAATTCTCAGAGCATTTCTCCATAATACATGCAGTTGGATATTTTAAAAATTTTGGCAACTTCTATTCCAATCAATTGGTCTGGTTAACAAGCTATGAATAAATATTTTGTCTCCATTTCTTTGTCTGCCATTTTAGTTTTTGGGGGAAGGTTGCTTGTATTTCTATCATTTTTCTCATTCCAGTCCAAACCCATAGTAAATTCAGCAACACTGTCAAATGAAAGTGAATTGCTGGGATACTGTACATATTTTTAAGACACATGGGATAATGTTGGCATCATGTTCACAGAATGACATGTGCAAGTCACAGAACAAGCTCCAAATCTTTGAAGTTAAAACAAAACATAAACCCTAAAACCCCTTTAATACTCATCTCTTCAAAAGAAGTCCTGGGCCAAGTGATTCTCACTTTGTTTTAGAGTATTTCAAGGGGTGCTCCAAAGAGGTTCAGATTCATTACATCAGGTAAAGAAAAAAAGTTAGTAATGAGAAGCAAATCTGGGGGCAGCACTGTGGCACAGCAGGTTAAAGCCCCAGCCTGCAGCACCAGCATCCCATATGGGCACCAATTCGAGTCCCGGCTGCTCCTCTTCTGATCTAGCTCTCTGCTGTGACCTGGGAAAGCAGTAGAAGATGGCCCAACTCTCGTGGGAGACCCAGGGGAGGCTCCTGGTTCCCGGCTTCACATCAGCTCAGCTCTGGCCATTTCAATCATTTGGGGAGTGAACCAGCGGAATGGAAGACCTCTCTCTCTCTCTGGTCTCCCTCTCCCTGTAACTCTCTTTCAAATAAATAAAATAAATCTTTAAAAAAGAAGAAGAAGCAGAAGAAGCAAATCTGATTAAGTAGCCTCTGCTGAAAACAGAGAAGCCATCCATTGGTAGTGAAACCAACACAAAAGCTTAAAAATAGTCTGCCTTCCCTAGGGCACAGCGGCTCTAGGACTAGGGTCCCTCCTTTGCGTGTTTGGAATCCAAGGAATCTCGGACACAACCCTGGCCTGGTGCAGTCCTGGGGATCCCTCTTTGAAGTGGGGACCCAGTGGGGCTGGCTGCCACTCACTACCTGGACAAGCCAGCGCATCCACCCATCACCTGCCACCTTCGCTGGGCACCTGCCACCTTCGCTGGGCAGTGGAGAGGAAATTTATAATTTGTTGAACCTGACACATCCTTCATGGTATCTCCTAAGTAGCCTTTAAAACAAGTGTGCTACAGAAGCAGCAGGAGGCTTGGGGTGGGAAATGGTCAGGAGAGGTTCCCCAGCGTCCCTGAAAAATGCCGCCGGGATGCAAGCCTGCTCTGAGCCCCTTTGCGTCTGGGAGGGCCATCATCCACTTGCAGAAGGGGACTCTCCCTCAGAAGTTCCCCGGCAACCCATCACCACTCACGGCGGTAACAGCCACTTCATGCCCTCAACAGCATTTTCCTGCTCTGCTCAAGCAGATTCCGTCCTGACTTAATAACACGAGGATCTTTCAGTGGGCCCAGGAAAGAGGAAATCAGCTCGAGGACAAAGTGCCACTTTTCCACATTTATCTTTCAATGCCCTCATTTCACACTAATTTTTTAACAGGTCTTTTTTCAAGAGACGGGCACTTTAAAAATCAACTTGAGAGAGCCAGACACAGGAAGGTTCACTTTTCTCCAAGAGATTGCTTTCAAAGTCTCTTGAAGAAAGAAAGAAATGCTAGGCCGTTTTATTTAAGCAAATCATCAGTGGGTTCCGTTACAATTTAACTAATTTATTCCTCACAACAAGCCTAGGTGCATAATATTATTGACCTCATTTTACAGATAAGGGAATGGAAGTACAAATAGGTAATTTATCAAAGGCCATACAGCATGTAAGTGACCTCCTCCTGGTCAGTGCTCTGAACCATGCAACTTCAGCCTACCCTCTACAATTAGAGCAGTTCAGTCCATTATTGTAAATGAACTCCACTCTTAAATCTCATCATCAGTGATACTTGGTATAATCACTAGAGCAGCGGTCCTCAACGACTCCCCACCACCACCACCCAGGGACACATGACACTTAGGAGATACATCTGATTGTCATGCGGACACGGGGTGGGACATGCTACTGGCATGCAGCAAGTGGAGGCCAGGGATGTTGACTACATACAGGGAAGGTCCCACAGCAACAAATAACCCAGATCAATAGGTCATTAATGCCAAAGAATCAGAGAAGTAGTTTCCAGATGTCCATCCAGTTCCCCCCACAGCACTGACGATGGCTGGCTATTCACACCCCAAACTATCTAAGAAACTGTCTTTCTTAGTAAGCAGGCAGAGATACACGTGTTCAGTTTACATTGCGATAATGAATAATGGAGGCTGAGTAATTTTATGAAGAAAGGAGGTTTACTGAGCTCACAGTGCTGAAGGCTCAAAGGCTTAGCATCTAGGGTGGAGTTTCCTGCGGCAAAGTCCAGAAGTAGTGCAGGGCATCAGGTGGCAAGAGACAGAGGGTGTGCATGTGTGTCTACTGGGCTCATTACCCAATCTCATAAAGCCACCAGGATTCAGTCACAGAGGCTCCATCGAGATGACTGTACCTAATCTTCCTCAAAGGTCGCATACCTAAACACCACTGTTGGATTCAATTTGCCCTCTCTCGACAGTTCACAATGAGGATTAAATGTCTACACATGAACCCTTAGGGACATTCAAACCACATCCCAATGATAGCACTAGGCTTCTTGCCCTTTCTCTACTTGATCCCATACCCATGGTCCAAAACAAAGCTAAATGTTCTAAGTAGTCCCATTTCTGCACTGGGACTTAGCTCATTCCAGTCCACCTAATTCCTGAGCAGTCTTCGAAAGTGAAGACGCAAGCAAAGTCTCACCTAAGAAGAATCCCAACCCACAGCAACTCCATCCTCCTCCTGAAATACCTGTGTCCAGTTTCACAGTAAAAACCCACCACCTCGCACTGCTGGTTAAGAATAACTGCTGGGGGGAGAGGGCCAGCGCTGTGGCGCAGCGGGTTAAAGCCCTGGCCTGAAGTGCCGGCATCCCATATGGGCACCAGTTCTAGTCCTGGCTGCTCCTCTTCCGATCCAGCTCTCTGCTGTGGCCTGGGATAGCAGTGGAAGATGGCCCAAGTCCTTGGGCCCCTGCACCCACGTGGGAGACCCGGACTTGGGCCCCTGCACCCACGTGGGAGACCCGGAGGAGCCTCCTGGCTCCTGGCTTCCGATTGGCGCAGCTCTGTCTGTTGTGGCCATCTGGGGAGTGAACCAGTGGATGGAAGACCTCTCTCTCTGTCTCTACCTCTCTCTCTGTAACTCTGTCTTTCAAATAAATAAAATAAATCTTTAAAAAAAAAAACAAGCGGGGTGGGGAGGCACTGTGGCACAGACGGTTAATGCCCTGGCCTGAAGCACCAGCATCCCATATGGGTGCCGGTTTGAGACTCAGCTGCTCCACTTCCAATCCAGCTCTCTGTTATTGCCTGGGAAAGCAGTAGAAGATGGCCCAAGTCCTTGGGTCCCTGAACCCATGTGGGAGATCCAGAAGAAGCTCCTGGCTCCTGGCTTTGGACTGGCGCATCTCCGGCCACTGCAGCCAATTGAGGAGTGAACCATCGGATGGAGGACCTCTCTCTCTCTGTCTCTGCCTCTCCTCTCTCTGTGTAACTCCAACTTTCAAATAAATAAATAGATCTTAAAAAAAAAAAAAGAATGACTGCTGGGACCAGCACTGTGGTGTGTAGTGGATAAAGCCACTGCCTGCAGTGCCGGCATCCCATGTGGGTGCTGGTTCTAGTCCCAACTACTCCACTTCCAATCCAGCTCTCTACTATGACCTGGGAGAGCAGTAGAAGATGGCCCAAGTTCTTGGGCCCCTGCATCCACATAGGAGACCAGGAAGAAACTCCTGGCTTCTGGGTTCAGATCAGCGCAGCTCCAGCCATTGTGGCCATCTGGGGAGTGAAGACCTCTCTCTCTTTCCTCTGCCTCTCTGTAACTCTTTCAAATAAATCTTTAAAAAACAACCAAAAAAAAAAAGGATGACTGCTATCTGTGCCTTCCTACAATGTACCCTCACCCTGGGCAAGCATTTCCTATGTATTACTCCCTAGCACAACCCTGAAATAAGGACACTGTCATTTCCACAACAAAGCTAAAGCTAAGAAAAGGTAAAGGAGTCAAAAGCTTCAAACTAAGGAAGAGGAGAGCCAGGATTCAAACCCACATCAGAACAACCCAAGAATCTCACTCTCTTCAAATGAATCCACTGCCAAGGAGAGGGGTGTGCTGTCTTACTCACATGTCCAATCTTACCAAAGTGCCTGGCAGAGGGTCCAACCAATATCTGCTGATGGATTGACCAGAAAACAACCCCTCTGTGGTTCAAAGGCCACTCCAAGATTGAGTCTACCACTGAACAAATGTCTCTTTTATTACCCCCATGCATAATCATGATACTCTTTGCTTTCCCTTATTGCACTGATATTTCAACAGTATCACGGAGCTATAATTGACATGCAATAAACTGCACATAGTTAACCTGTACATTTTAATGATGTTAACACACCTACCCACTCACACAAATATCTCCAAAATTAAGTTAATTAAATACCCATCACCTTTCAGTTTCTTCATGCTCCTACCTTACTACCACCAGAATACCCCCAGGTGACACCAAGCAACCACTAATCTGCCTTCTGCTACTGTAAAGTCATTTGCACCTTCTCGAATCTTATCTAAATGGTATCATATAGCAGGTATATGCATACATATGCATATATGTATATACTCTTTTGCTCTGACTTTCTTCACATGTTTTAAGATTCATCCATGTCAGAGTATATCAACAGTTCATTCCCTTTTATTGCTGAGTAATAATTATTCCATCATATGGATACGCCACAGTCTATGCATGCATTCATGTGTGAATAGACATTTGTGTTATTTCCACTGTGAGGCCATTTACAAGTACAGCTAAGAATATTTGTGGATAAGGCACCATTCTCTTTGAAATTCATCTCTGTGCAAAGCAAAATTTGCCAAATCATAAAATTGTATTAAATTTTGAGCCCTTTTGTCAGCATAAAGAAATTCAGATGAGAAAGAAAACCTTGCTCTCTTGTTGAAAACATGGGAGGGTGTTCTTCCAGGACAGATGGCCTATCTCATCATTTGGAACCTTCCCTTCATAATAATTTAAGCTAATTTTACTTTTCCTTTGGATAAAATCAATATAATAGAACTTCCTTCACAAGGCTGGAATAAAGACTAAATGAAAATGACTATCTACACAAAATCATAACCCTACATCTAATATATGGTGAGTGCTCAATGAATATGGGATGTGCTCACTATTAACAGTCAGATCCATTATGAAAAATGACTAAGCCTCATTTTGACTTTAAAAATCCCTTTTTTTTTTTTTTTTTGGACAGGCAGAGCGGACAGTGAGAGAGAGAGACAGAGAGAGAGAGAGGTCTTCCTTTGCCATTGGTTCACCCTCCAATGGCTGCCGCGGCCAGCACACTGCGGCCGGCGCAACGCACTGATCTAAAGGCAGGAGCCAGGTGCTTCTCCTGGTCTCCCATGGGGTGCAGGGCCCAAGCACCTGGGCCATCCTCCACTGCACTCCCTGGCCACAGCAGAGAGCTGGCCTGGAAGAGGAGCAACCGGGACAGAATCCGGTGCCCCAACCAGGACTAGAACCCTGTGTGCCCGCGCCACAGGCGGAGGATTAGCCTATTGAGCCGCAGCACCGGCCAAAATCCCATTATTTTTGCCGAACTCCTCTATACTGACTATGCCTCATATGCCCTCTCTACCACTTTAAAATCATATGCTGAACATAAGATGGTCAGATGTGGTGCTTATCAAACCATTTTTAAACCATGCTTCTTTGGGGAAAAACAAGAAACAAAAGAAAATCACCAAAAATAAGTGAAAATATTGTAAGAATTGGCATTTTTTGCCTAAAACCACACCAAATACAACCCATTTCGCAAGATCTAATAGGACAGAACGAGTGAGAACATGTTGCAAACTCTAACTAGCAGTTCAGTGTGAATCACTGGGTTATTCATTCATCAGAAAGGAGGAAACGAAAGGACTCCGTGAAACCAGCTGGTTTCCAGGAAGACTGATAGAGACTCCTGCATACCCGCTTGCTAGCGGCACCTCCCTATCTATCAGTCCCCTAAATCTGTCCCTTGTCCTTTCACACGTGTGGGCAACGTTGGCCAGAAAGAGAGGTCATTGGCCCTAAGTGAAGAAGATACGGGTTGTGCCATTTGAGCCCGGGGGACCAGCTGTACAGAAGCATGAAGGGTCCCTGCTCGAGGCAGTCTGGTCCAGGGAGACAGAAAGCATCCCAGAGATGCCAGGGGTGGGGACTAGACACGGAAGTATCGGAAGAACCCACAGCCAGGGAGGACTGTAGGCAAGCCCTTCTAGAGTGCGAGCCTGCATAGGGGAGCTAGTGAGCTTGCAGCCTGCGCTGGTGCCTGGTGGGCTTGGCAGCCAGAGTTTGGGAGCACAGAAGACACAGTCAGCCCAGGGAGGGCAGCTTCGCAGAGGAAGAGCCAGCCGTGTTTTTGTTTGTTTGTTTGTTTGTTTTTGACAGGCAGAGTGGACAGTGAGAGAGAGAGAGAAAGGTCTTCCTTTGCTGTTGGTTTACCCTCCAATGGCTGCCGTGGCCAGCACACTGCGGCCGGCGCACCGCACTGATCCGATGGCAGGAGCCAGGTGCTTCTCCTGGTCTCCCATGGGGTGCAGGGCCCAAGCACTTGGGCCATCCTCCACTGCACTCCCTGGCCACAGCAGAGAGCTGGCCTGGAAGAGGGGCAACCGGGACAGAATCCGGCGCCCCGACCGGGACTAGAACCCGGTGTGCCGGCGCCGCAGGCGGAGGATTAGCCTAGTGAGCCGCGGCGCCGGCCCCAGCCATGCTCTATTATCCAACAGCCGTGGAGGCGCCACTGGTCTCCCAAAACCAGGCCTGGGATGCAGAGCAATACCCCTTCAAGCTTGTTTTTCCTGCTGATTACAGAGCCTGGATGGCTGCAGTGCTGAAGAGGAGCACGGGACAGCTCTCCTCCCAGTCCATGACTACCTCGAATCCCAGCCTGCACTAGGAAGCCTTTCCTAACCCCCAGGACTAGGTTCCCAATTTGCACTCCCTTAGAACACATACCACAGTAATTATCAGGTTTATCTGTATAATCATTTGATTATTATCTATTCCCCACTTTACTATAAGCTCCAACAGAACTGCCTTTTTGCTCTCAGCTGTACCCTCAGCAACCAGACAATGCCCAAGATATATAACAAGTGCTCAAAAACTATGTAATGAGTGAACGAATGTGAATGGTTGAATTCATGAACACCGAACTCCCGTTCTGCATCTGGGTCATGGACCAGTATCCTAAGGGTCTTGAAAAGTCAATCTCCACCTCTGAGCACCTGGGATTATCCAGCACCCACATGAGTGCTTATCATATTGAGGAGTTCAATAAATGTTTGCTTTTTAAAAATCTAAAATTATCTGTACCTTAGCAAACTGCTACTCTACCCAAAACATCTTAGTCATTTTTATGGCAAGGAAAACTTATGATAACATGGGTCTACCAAATTGGGAGTAGGTGGTAAGAGTTTAGTTTCAGCTATACAAAATAAGGAAGGAAAAACCTGGTTTCTATGGTCTAGGATTTCCAAATTAATGCTCTTGGGTTTGAAAGTAATTTGCCTTATCTTGTTCAGCAGCCATACTATCTACCATTCCAGAAGTAGAAGTAGCCAGTATTTGAATAAAATGTTGAAGCATCACTTTTTAGGCTCATACTTTGGCAAAAATCACCAACCCCACCATAAGCTTACAAATATGTTTCTCGTCTCTGTAAAGACTTAACTCTCTGATAACACGGTGGTGAGATAATGGTAGACAAATTAAGCAGCAAGAGCTCTTATCTATCCTAGTTTCTCCTTACATGGAGAGAAACCAATTACTTCACTAAATGGTTGATTTTGAAAAGAGCAACATCTAAGACTGTTTGGGCTTAATTTTGTGTCAGAAAGCATACTTCATACTTTCAAAACTGAGAATTTCTAGGCCTAAAATTTCTTTCAAGAGAGGATTACTAATCTATCTGATACAAAATGTTTTTAACTTAAGATGGTCCAAAAAACACCAATTTCCAACTAGAAAGTCTGTGATGTGTATATAGCATGATAATGATTAGATGCTATAGATTAAATACATTGTAAATTCAAATAATCATGTGGATATACAAAAGGTATACATATACAATATATGACTGATAGATGAATAGATGGGTCATCAGATATGCAAGCAGATAAAATTACAAGGTAAAGGATTTATGTGTGTTGAGCCCCAGGCAAAATAGAATTCAGAAACCTCAAAAGTTTCTTTTTCCCTTTCTGCTTTTCTGTATAATGGTCCCAAGTATCCCACTCTCCTTCAACTCACTAGACCAAATTTTCCAGTGAGAAAAATCACATTATATCATTAATCTTAATAAGAGTACATAAATGGCTGACAAAATGCTGCAAGGATCACAAACAAAAAAGATCTCTGACCACGGCAGGAGTCCCAAATCCTCTTATTTCAGCACTATGTGTCCTGGTGGGTAAAGAAGGAGAGAACCCAGCAGTCCTCAGTAGCGTGGTTCTAAGGGTGTAGGCATCCTTGTTCACAATGATGCAGAAGTGCACTGTCCACTTTGTTCAGGCGGAACTCCCACGGAGCAGATCCTCCCCACTCCCCACCTAGACACGGACCCAGGTTAGAGTTGCCCATAAGGTCTGGACAGTGGAAGGTGCAAGATAACGCAGAGAAGTGCCTGGTGGGTCCCTGCTTCTCCTTGAGTCCTTCTGCTCTCACTCCCACATCTTCCCAACGAATGCAGTGACTCCAGCACACAGGCCAGTGTGCAGAACTGGGAACCATGCAGACACAGATACAATGGGTCCTAGGAACCTCTCAGGCACCCCCTCCCTGCACTGTGGTCCCCCTGCAGCAGCCTCCTGAGCTCCAGTGTCTACCCCTACACTAGATTCCAGGAGGAACTTGCTTGAATTCTCTCCCTCTCAGCTCCTCTTTTGGTTGAGGGAAGACCAACTTCTATAATGAATAACATATCCTTTAATCCGATAATGCTCACCACATTTCTCTTCCTTTGGTTGAAAAGTAGGATCTACAGAGGAAAGATCTCAATCCACTGCTCCAAGGTATGCCACTGATCAATGTATGAAACAACTGTGATTTCATGCCACTGGATGGAGGCTCTGGGAAGCAGGTTTCTAGAGTCAGACATGTGCGTGCACCAAACCCTACAGGCCCTGGCAGGAAACATCACCATCATGGCAAACGGCTGGCTGCCACCTACAGAGGACTCAGTGCCTGATGCTAAGGTTCCCATTTTTGCAAAAAGAACAAGCACCTCCAATAATGATAAATATGTGACTTCTTTTATGAGTTATGTTCACATTTCCCAAAATAAAATAAATCGTTCCTGGATTCCACTTAGTCAAGCACCAAGCGCTCCATTTATCAACACCTCTTAAACCAATGTGTCACAAACTGGACTCTTAGAAGCTGATTCTGACTGGGATGCAGTTTGGTCCTCAGACTTTTTCACATGTTTGAACCGGGTCCAAATTTTGGAAATTGGGAGATTTTCTTCCCTAACATTCCACATGCTCAACTTCCAAAGGCCCTAAATAAATATGAGGCCCCCATAGCACTGCATTTCCCGGTACAACCATCACCTCAGTTCCCACGCTGCACACCACCCACAAACCTACTTGGCCCTGAGAACATTTAAAATACACCAGCAAGTCGTCTCTCAGCCGGTCCTCAGGGGCCCCGGGAGGATCTGTGAGGGTGCCTTTGTGGAGTGTCTGAGTTTCCTTAGCTGCTGACTGGCAGTTGTGAGTGGTCCCTGTCGCTGAGGGCCACTAGGGTTAGAGGTAGCTTTCCATGCCTATGTTTACCAGGTCATACTGCAGCACAGCCCTCCTGCGAATGGGAAGACAATTAGCAGGAGGCACGCATCTTCAGTAATTAAGCACTGTAGCAACACATCCAGGAACAAGCTACAGCACCACCAGCACAGCTGCTCGACACAAAGATCCCGACGCCACAGTCTGTGGCGCACAAGGGGCATTCTGAACCAAAGACAGCTGTTTAAGGAGCGGATCCTGGCTTTCCTCTTACAAAGACCCTGCCTGGGGTGTCAGTTTCTCTTTCTTCACGTCGTGAGAAAGTGAAAGCAAAAACAGAAGTTGCTGCACAATGGAAGTTCTCAAGGGAAAGTGATCTGCAAGCAAGGTGCCAGAGCCCGAAGTGAGGAAGCGCCAGGGACGTGAGAAACGCCACAGAAAGCCCACCTCTGTAAACTATGGCTAGGGCACTTGGGCAAGTTACTTTCCTGGTTTTCTCGTCTAAAACTTGTCCTTGTTAGAGCACTGTGGTGAGCGTGAGCTAAATCCTGCAGACCCAAACATGGCCTGGTGGCTGGCTGGCAATCACTTCTTTTTTTAAAGATTTATTTATTTATTTGAAAGGGAGAGTTAGAGAAGCAGAGAGAGAGAGAGAGAAAGAGAGAGGGAGAGAGAGGTCTTCCATCTGCTGGTGCACTCCCCAGATGGCCACAATGGCCAGAGCTATGCTAATCCAAAGCCAGGAGCCAGGAGCTTCTTCCCGGTCTCCCATGAGGGTGTAGGGGCACAAAGACTTGGGCCATCTTCTACTGCGTTCCCAGGCCAAAGCAGAGAGCTGGATCAGAAGTGGAGCAGCCAGGATTCAAACCAGCACCCATATGGGATGCCAGCATTGCAGGAGACAGCTTTTACCCACTATGCCACAGCAGCAGCCCCAGGCACCCACTTTCAACAAAGGCTGAAAGTACTTTCCCTCTTTTATTATTATCAACAAAAGACATCTCATGCCCAAATTAAAAACACATTTAATTAAAACAGGAAAGGGGATTCCTTTAATAGTCACTCTAATCAAATAAAGACATTTGTAAATCAAGATTTTCCAAGTGGGGGGTTGCATGTTTAAAACTTAGAGATTGTATAACGTTTAGTTCAAGTGTAAGCAGCAGGGGCCAATGCTGTGACACAGCAGGTTAAGCCGCCACCTGCAGCACCAGCATCCCATGTAGGCACAGGTTCTTGTTTCAGCTCCCCTTCCAAATCCAGCTCCTTGCTAATGTGCCTGGGAAAGCAGTGGAAGATGGCCCAAGTCCTTGGGCCCCTGCACCTGCGTGGGAGACCAGGAAGAAACTCGTCACTTCAGTCTGTGGCCCAGTTCCAGCAAATGCACCCATTTGGGGACTAAACCAGCGGACGGAATATCAATCTCTCTCTGTCTCTATATCTCTGTCTCTCTCTTGTTAACATAAATAAAATAAAATAAAATAAAATAAAATAAATCTTTAAAAAAAATAAAGTAACCAGCAAATATATCCCATCAAAACTGCTAATATTTGTGGTCCTTTTGACTTTCAGTCAAGACACCCACATCCCGTGTAAAAGTTGGTGGGTTCACGTTCCAGCTTCACTCCAATGCCAGCTCCCTGCCAATGAGCCTGGAAGAAGAAGGCCCAAGTTCCTGGGCCGCTGCCATCCATGTGGGAAACCTGGAGGGAGTTCCTGGTTCCTAGCTTCCTGGCTCCTAAATTCGGCTCAGCCCAGCCCCAGCCAGTACAGTCATTTGGACAATGAACCAGTAGAGGAAAGATTCTCTCTCTCTCTCTCCCTCTCTCTTCCTCTCTCTCTTTCTTTTCTCTCACTGTAACTACCTTTCAAATAAATAAGTAAATCTTAAAAGAAAAATGTATGAATACAACTATCTGTGTGCAATCACAATGTAACTCGTTAATCTCCTGAGTCCATTTCATTATGTTGATTTTTTTTTCAGTATCCCAAGGTTTTTACCCAAATGTCAAACATAAAAAGTAAATTCTCCCATGACTGCCTCAGCATGGGAGAATTTATCCCCTGAGGTAAGGAATAAGAATGGCTAGATCCTGGGGTTAATCTATTCAACTTGACCCTCAAGGTTCAGGAGCAAAGCATTTGAACTGGAGCACGCTACGCAAAATACATTTGGCTGGTCAGCCAAATGACATGCCAAGAGTTTAAATGCACAAACTGGTTTCAAAAGTCCAATAAACAGAGTGGCTCATCAGTACAAGAGATGTGTACACCAAATCATTTTCCATTCTGTTTCTCTTGACAAAATTTATAGCAAAAAATATCATTGCCATTTTACAGGTTAAGAAACTGAGTAATAGAAAAAAAAAAAAAAAACAGGATGCTGTGATTGGATTTTAAAATCCAAAAACACCAATGCAGTATTACAGTATTCTATTAATGAGGAAAGAAATTCCATAGGGAACTTTCAGAGAAGAAATGGTTTGTAATGGCAAAGCTTCATTTAAAAGAACAAACAAAAAGACACCAATTATCAAGGAATGTTCCTCCATTTCTAGACATTAACGGAAGGGACACAGGTCCAATAACTTTTTTCTTAGATTCCTGGCCACCATGGTCTCTGCCTCTCAACAAATCCTTCCCCCAGTTGACACAGACTCAGTGAAAAGATCACTGGTGCCTGCTAAAACGGGGGTGCTCATACAAGAACTCAATCGACAAAGACTTGGGGAAAGACGTACTGGGTGTCATACAAGAACTCAATCAACAAAGACTTGGGGAAAAGACGTACTGGGTGTCAGACCCTGGTGAGCCTAGAGTTGCGATGATGAGTAAGCTGTCAGATGGGCTTGCAGACCCCGAACTGCCCATGCAAGGCTCTTCTTGCCACAGAAACTGCTCAAGAGGCAGAGGAACGAACCAGGTTACAACCCCAAGCCTCCAGAAGTTGTGTATGTGCTCTAAGTCTGCATAAACAAGCGGAATGTTACCAGCTGGCCAAGGAAGGGATTTCAGGACACACAAAGCAGAAGTAAGAGCATGTTCACAGCCCAGAGACGCGAGGCATTCCTCGCCACTAGCAGTGGGCTCAAGAGGACCTGGACGTAGAAAGCCAAAACACTGAGGAAAAAAAGTCCTGCATGAAGGATCTCGGTGGGTGAGACCCCAGTGGAAAGAAGTCGTCATCAAAGAAGGAGGTACTTTTCTCTGAAAGGAGGAGAGAACTCCCACTTTGCTTATGGCCTTGTCTAAATACTGACGAAGTTTGTAGATTCAAAAGGCTTCCATAGCCTAGGCAGCTCAAGTCAAGAGCCTCGGGTGGTCACTGACATCATACATAAGAGGGTTAATTACAGGAGTCACTGTGCACTAACTTCCCATGCAGGACCTCTGTCCTCAAAGAGTTGTATTATAACTATGTCAAAGTGCTCCCAAAAGATGTATCATTCATGTGTGTTTCTTAAAGTTAATTAAGTTTCTAAAAAAAAAAAAAAAAAAAGTGAAATTAACTTCAAGATGCAAAGACTTTGAATGGCCTGAATCTCAACTATTGAGGAACAGTTATTTTAGTTGCTGTTTTGGTTTGACTTTTGGGCTTTTTTACCATGCAAACTGTTGAACTCTTTACTTAGTATAGAGTTGGTCTTCTGTGTATAATGTTAATCGAAAATGGATCTTAGTGGAGAATGGGACAGGGAGGAGGAGGAGGAGTGGGAGTGCAGATGGCAGGGCACGTATGGTAGGAAGAATCACTATATTCCTAAAGTTGTACTTATGAAATGCATGAAGTCTGTAGTCCTTAAATCAAAGGTTTCTTAGGGGGGGGAATAATTTAAAAAAAAAAAAAAAAAGAGGACCTGGAGGAATGATTAGGGCTAATTCAGAAAGAAGCCTACCTTAAAGTGGATTTTGCCCACAAGAAAGGGGCAGATACAAAGAGCTTTCACACAGGAGACTGGCCTAATTGGATCTGCAGTTCTTTGTGTGACTTGAAGGAGGCAGAGAAACTGTATGCTAAACTATTTGCCAAAAACACAAATGCATAATTGATGCTGCTTAACCTGTTCTGTTATGTACCCCTCTCTGCTTTCCCCCTAAATATTTCCTAACTCTTCCTGGGTCACTACAAATTCTTCAGTTCAAAATAATACTAACACCTAGCTTCCCGGAATATGAAGGGTGCAAATCCAGTTAAAAGATGAAGTCGGAATTGTCTAATCTTTACCCGAAAGGAAAAACTAAGTGTAAACTTTTTGACACAGGATGGCTTCTGTAGAACTTTTTAACTTGAGTTACTTTTGCAAACTTGCTGTCACTGACAACCAGAGATTAGCTGGGAATTAGCTCTTTTAAAAAACAGACTGAAAGCAGTAAAAATTAAGCAAATGGCAGTAATAGTGAAAAAATAAATTCAAGTTCCCTTTGAAAACAAAGCAGTGTGTATCTGCTTCGTTACTATAGTGCTAATCAAGGCAATCACACGTCATTCAAAGTTATCACACACCGGTATTTTCCACTGCGGTTCATCTAGGAGTTTCCGTATGAAAGGTGCACACCTTAACAAGGCTCATAATATGCTCTGAATGCAGCCAGTTGGCTACTTCCACCCACAAAAGCAGATGAGGCATTTTCCTAAACTTCCCTGAAATGCCAACTGCTAATCTCACACTCAAAGTTGGCACAGAGTTGAAGGCTGGCCACTGAAGTGACCACCAACTTCAGGACACTGGCTGATGTGCCTGCCTCCTGGGCACACCTGAGTTTGTGTAGTCTGGAAAAATGAACTGCCTTATGGAACAGGGTGTCAAACAGTGACAAATGAAAAATCTTTGCAGTTACACTACAGTTCCCCCTGTGGCTCCAGTTTTTCAGTTTACAACTGGCCTCGCCGGTCACCTTCAGCGGCCCCTTCCGCTGGAAGCTTGTACAGAAGTCTTCATCTCTCAGCTCTTACGTTACTGCTGTTACAGACAGACATACATCAGACGCTCAGTAAGTCCACAGCTACACACGTTTAAATAAGCTTTGATGCTTCCAGATGGAGTCTTTAAAAAGGCTCTCAGTTCCCCCAGGAGCCAGCAAACAGATCACATTCCAGAGCCTCCGGAGTGGATACAGGGGCAGATCACATGAGGAACTAAATTGCAGCAAGAAGCAGACCAGAAAAACTAGGAACTCCATGAATTCACAAAGTTGTGTCCCCTACTCCGAAGAAAGTGTCCACTCTCTTAATTCAAATAAGAAAATATTAAATTCAAGCCAGAGAATCGTAAAGTATTTTAACTCAGAAGCTTCACCAAGAATCTGGCATGAATTGTAAAATTGCATACTGTGTACTGCCATTCAGGAAGGAAAAAATCCCTCTACGTGTGAACTTAGACAGGAAATCCACTGAAGAAGGGGTCATTTTAGGGATGGGATTTGGCACAATAAGTTAAAATGCTACTTGGGACACCTGCATCCCATGTCAGAGTGTCTGGATTTGAGTTCCAGCCCCTCTTGCATCCCAGCTTCTTGCTAATGCCCACTCTGGGAGGCAGCAGCTGATGGCTCAAGTACTCGGGTCCCTGTCATCCATGTGGAAGACCCAGGTTGAGTGGGAGGCCCCTGGACCAGCCTCCAATGTTACAGGCATTTGAGGAGTAAACCAGCAACAGGAAGCGCTCTTTTCTTTGTGTCTCTGAAAAGGCTGGTTTTAGCCACTAGCAATGCAAACTAAGCACAACCAACAAGTTTTTAAGAATCTGAGCATACCCATAGGGAGAGAAAATTAGGAAGATAAAATGTAGTAGGGGAGCCTTTTTTAATACTGTACTCGATAGAGATCTTCCTACCAAACAACAGGGCTACAGGGATGAGCTGGGGTCCTTGCTGTATCACCAAGGATCTGCCTAACCTTTGACAGTGGACTGGAATCTGCTGGACACAGCTGCCCTATATGAACAGAAAGAGAATTCATGCAAAACAAGTGACAAGAACCTGGATTTAAAGGTCCTACTTCTAATAATGTGACCCTCTAGAACTGTTTTAAAAACTGTTTCCCTTAGATATCACACCTGTCTGAAAAGCAGGTACATTCACAGGTATGGGTTTGATAATCAACTACTTGGCGGATAAAGCTAACCGTTTGGGAGGAAACATTTTTCAAAGAAAGAAAACTTAATGCTATAGATGTTTTATCACCCAATGTGTGCTTGACAAATATTTGCTCCTCAATGATGAGACAAAGGGGGAAAACAGCTACTATCTCCAAGTCTTGGGAGATAGCTGACACCTGGTCCGAACAATTCTCTCCCTAAATGCACATAAGTGAGTAGTCTGGTGGGTTTGGCCAAGTGACTTACGTTGACTTTAAAAAAAAAAAAAAAAAAGAGTACCGTAGGGAGTGGTCATTTGGCCTAACAGTTAAGATACCCATATCCCGCCAGCGCCGCGGCTCACTAGGCTAATAATCCTCTGCCTTGCGGCGCCGGCACACCGGGTTTTAGTCCCGGTCGGGGCGCCGGATTCTGTCCCGGTTGCCCCTCTTCCAGGCCAGCTCTCTGCTGTGGCCCGGGAGTGCAGTGGAGGATGGCCCAAGTGCTTGGGCCCTGCACCCCATGGGAGACCAGGAGAAGCACCTGGCTCCTGCCTTTGGATCAGCACATTGCACGGGCTGCAGCACGCTGGCCGCGGCGGCCACTGGAGGGTGAACCAACGGCAAAAGGAAGACCTTTCTCTCTGTCTCTCTCTCTCACTGTCCACTCTGCCTGTCAAAAAAAAAAAAAAAAAAAAAAAAAAAGATACCCATATCCCAAACTGCAGTGCCTAGCTTCGATTCCTGACTCTGGCTTCTGACGCGAGGTTCCTTACGGTGAAGAACCTGGGGACAGCAGTTAAGGCTCAGATAACTGGGTTCCTGCCAGTCGTGTGGGAAACCTGAATTACATTCCTAGCTCCTGGTTTTGGCCTCAGCTCAGCTCTGGACATTGTCAGCATTTGGGGAGTAGGCCAGTAGATGGAATCTCTCTCTCTCTCTCTCTCTCTCTCTCTCTCCCCCTTCTCTCTCATATAAACACATTTTTTTTTAATGTAATGGAAACAACATAGTAAGAAGCCCTCTTGGGACACAACTGCCATTTGCCCAAGTCCCAGCTAACCTGCTGCAGTGCGCTTTCCCCCTGAGGACTAACCCCGCCCCTCTAGCACAGTGTCTGCTTATAGCAAATATTCAATGAATGGCAGCTCTTATTTAGAGACACAGCATGGACCAGCTGGAAGAAGCTAGCAGTGTGCAATAACAAAGAAGAATGGGAAAGGACAGAAAGGCAGGATGAAGAAGCTCTGTCGTGCTCACCGCCTGACTGTTTGCCTGCAAGAAATACTGTTCTCTGTTCTCTGCCCAACGAAGTCTCCAGGGAAGAAACAGCCTAACAGAGCCTAGCATTAACCAAGGTATACACACCAAGCTAGGGAAATCAGAGCAAGACAAAGGGGTTTCATCCTAGACCATCAGGCCAGTGCTAATTGAAAATAATGGAAATGATCCTCTCCCAATTACTAAAATTGCAAAGCAACCACCCAGAGCTCTTATCTGAGCGAGAATAAGGTCAGTTAAATGCTGGTTGGTTTTCAGAAACTGTGTACTAAATCAGAGACCTTATCTTGACGCAGGCTACTTCTGCTCGGTCCCATTTAGCTTGATGACATCTGTGTGGATCCATGATTCATACGCCCTGTGCCACAAGCTTTGCAGGGCTGGGTCAGCCCAGTGACAACTATTAAAGGAAACAAAATCATTCCTTTTTCCAGTGTGAAAGGTGAGCCTGAGAAACCATCTACAAGAAGTAGCGGCAGAGGTGTGTGTTCAGAGCGACTGCCGTAGTAATGACTACAACAGCAGCTTTGCGACGCCCTCGGTGGGCCCCACTGTGCAGCCAGAGTTTTAGAAATGTGTTCTCATTTAATTGCCACGGCATCTTTCTATGGAGACACTGCATTCCCATTACGCAGATAAGCAGACTGATTCCACAAGACTGTGAGGCCACAGAGCTTACAGGGCCAGAGCTGGGCCTGGAATTCAGGTTTGGCCAACTCCAAAGTCCAACTTCTTAACAAACCTTTGATCAATGTGGTCAGTCTCTTCTTGGTATTTTGAAAGCAAGCTCAAAAATGTAGATGTGCATTTTAATTCTTGCCTTGACGCAAGATCACATTGTTTTCTTTAGCCGCTGTCTAGCCACTGAAGTAACATCCAAGATAAACAGAAACCAGAACTGATAAACTTGCATAATATCTGAATCTAGCTAAATACCACCTTCTTTTGAAGTCACAGAACCACATTCCAATACACTGAAAGCAATTTTTTAAATAATCTTTAATATTTGATATTCAATGGACAGGGATATGTCTCAAATGACCTAGAAGAGCTCTTGACTATTACTATTACCATTGTTATTTTGTGCTCGCTTCGCCAACACATATATCAAAATTGGAACCATGTTGTTTTGTGACTATCATTATTTGTTCAGTCAGCCCAAGCTTTGGGACCTCCATTACTGTCCTTTTGGGACACTATCACCAGGTGTACAAGTCCCAGCTAACCTGCTAGAAAGGCTATCCCTCTGGGCACTACACCCTGATCCAGTACAGGGTCTGGCTCACAGAAAGTGCTCAACAAACGGCAGTTCTTAATTAGACAGACATAGTCTGGACTAATTATAAGCAGCAAGCAGTGTGAAATAACAAGAGAGACTAGGAAAGGACACAAAGTGTATGGAAGAACACCACTTCGCTCTCTGCACCTGCTCATGACTTAAGCATATCAGTCATTTATTTATTTATTTATTTTTTGGACAGGCAGAGTGGACAGTGAGAGAGAGAGACAGAGAGAAAGGTCTTCCTTTTGCCGTTGGTTCACCCTCCAATGGCCGCCGCGGCCAGCACGCAGTGGCCAGCGCACTGCACTGATCCGAAGGCAGGAGCCAGGTGTTTCTCCTGGTCTCCCATGGGGTGCAGGGCCCAAGCACTTGGGCCATCCTCCACTGCACTCCCGGGCCACAGCAGAGAGCTGGCCTGGAAGAGGGGCAACCGCGATAGAATCCAGCATATCAGTCTTATGTAGTAGCGGTTAACTCACCATGTACACATGTTACACAAAATGCGCAACAACCTGTTATTTTAGCTTCAAGTTTCTTCCACGAGAACCAAAAGCACACTCTTATACCTGTTACCCTTGACATGTAAATCACTAATAGCACCCAGCTAAAGCGATACCGCTCCACTCCACTGAGTGTTCCACTTCAGATTCCAGTTTCTCCTCCCTAGACTGGAGATCTGAAAACTCCCCTCCCACCTGCACATCACAACATTCATAAACTTCTCCCATTGAGCAGGTAAGGGAGCAAAAATGATACTTTTAGCAAAGTGTAAGTGATAGGGTACATATCTGGAAAGGAGAGAGATGTCACAGCATCAAGAAAAGATATTGGAGCAAATTTCACCTCTAGAAATAACTTCAGAACAAGAGTTAAAACACACTTATGTGGCCGGCGCCGCGGCTCAATAGGCTAATCCTCCACCTAGCGGCGCCGGCACACCGGGTTCTAGTCCCGGTCGGGGCGCCGGATTCTGTCCCGGTTGCCCCTCTTCCAGGCCAGCTCTCTGCTGTGGCCAGGGAGTGCAGTGGAGGATGACCCAAGTGCTTGGGCCCTGCACCCCATGGGAGACCAGGAGAAGCACCTGGCTCCTGCCTTCGGATCAGCATGGTGCGCCGGCTGCAGCGCGCCAGCCGTGGCGGCCATTGGAGGGTGAACCAACGGCAAAAAGGAAGACCTTTCTCTCTGTCTCTCCCTCTCACTGTCCACTCTACCTGTTAAAACACACACACACACACACACACACACTTATGCGATGTCACCGGCATTTGCTAGGGTGGGTTATTTTTTTCTTTTTATCTCTACTCTGCACCATGCACAGGAACACAAAATGATTATGATAAGAACCAGGATGAGAGCCTACCTCTAGTAATAATGTAATACTACACTGATATTTTCATAAAACGACCTATGATTCAGGCCACTGCAATAATTTTCACAACAACTCTGTGAATTAGCTAATATTCTTACATACCCATTTTACATGGGACTTTACGAGAAACATGATCATTCTTATATTGTCACTGTTGTCAATAGTAGATGTATCTGCTTATAACCAAGTTTAAAATATTCAACATTGATGGTACACATGTACTCCAGCATATTTTTGAAATTTTCTGTTTACTTTTCTACTAATACTTCGACATTTCTTAAAAGCGATCTGGGCCGGCGCGGTGGCACACTAGGTTAATCCTCTGCCTTGCGGCGCCGGCACCCCATGTGGGTGTTGGTTCTAGTCCCAGTTGCTCCTCTTCCAATTCAGCTCTCTGCTGTGGCCTGGGAAAGCAGCAGAAGATGGCCCAAGTGCTTGGGTCCCTGCACCCACATGGGAGACCAGGAAGAAGCACCTGGCTCCTGGCTTCGGATCGGTGTAGCTCAGGCCATTGCAGTCATTTGGGGAGTGAACCAACGGAAGACCTTTCACTCTCTCTCTCTACCTCACTGTCTGTAATTCTGTCAAATAAATAAATAATCTTTTTAAAAAAAAGGGATCATAAATTTCTGCATGTGTATGTGTGCATGCATATAAATGAATGTAGACACACACAAAGCTTTACAACTACTGTAAAAACCATATCCCCAAACACTAAAAGTTTTCTTTATTAATGACTTTTGTTTTAATCCTCTTAACTAAGTTCTGGCCTATGGATATTTTTAAGTTAATGTAAATTAAGATTATTTGTCTTCAGAAATATCAAAAAGTAAGATTAACTGGGATTTACCCAAAAGTTTGAAACATCAAAACCGAAAATAACTGACTTAACATAAATTGAAATTAATCTCCAGGAATGCCACAGCATCTGGAAAAAGATTCCATTCTGGGGAACCAGTATCAATACAACTATATGTAATCTCTAAACCTTCAGGAGTTAAGACCAGACTATTTTTAATAACTGCCAAATGCAAATGAATGGGAACTGTGTTTTATCAGATACAAATAATATCCTGAAATCACAAGAACAGCATTGATCGATACAATGAAGTTGGAGAAACAGAGACAAGGACAAGAATTGTCTTGAAATTGCCCCGATTTAAACTGAGTTACATTACTTACTGTAAATGGAACCTGCACATACACCATTCTCCCCACCCCATCTAGGAGACTTCCAAGCACTAAAAGAGAAAAAGGACTTTACATAAAATACCCAATCAAATATAAAGCCATATAAAATATTAAGGATGCAATTTGAATGTTCCTGGGGCTGTTTCAAAACCTCCATTTGTGATCTGACCCTTTCAGAATAAATACTAATTTATTTGTTTTGAACTAGCTTTTACGAACAAAACAGTCTCTCATTTCAGTCAACTAAGTGGGTGTAATAAACATGGTTAAGCTGCGAAAGTGAGAATTTAAATAAATAAAAATAGTGTCAATAAAAAGCCACTTCGGTCTGAAAATGATTCTGTCATTCAATTTCTGCAAATTGGTAGGTAGTGCACTTCACAGTGTCTGTCAGCATTCCCATTCTTAGGAATAAATAAATAATTGAAGAATAAATAATTGTGCCAGTGCTTGGTCTCAGGAGGCATTTTTATAGATTGCCATCTATTGATAGAACCTTCTCTGGGACACTGTATTAATATGGGGTGAAAATACACAGTTCTTTGCTTGCACTGACACTGCAAAGGTACAATTCCTTTCATATTATCTGGAATCCAAGGCAGGGGTAATGATGCGGTGAGTTTGTACTGTTAAAATCCCCATGACAGGAAGAGACAGCTTTGTTCCTATTTTCCAAACAAAATAAGTCAGGCACTGACCATTAACACTTCACAAAATTAACGGAGGGTAAGGCTAAGAAAAGGATTATTGCAATTAACAAATGGGGGCATGCATTTGGCCAGAAGTTAAGACACCTCTTCGGAGGCCAGCATCCCATACCTGAGCACCTGGTTCAAGTCCTGGCTCCTCCATGTTTTTTGTTTTTTTGTTTAAGATTTATTTATTTATTTGAAAGGCAGAGAGAGAGAGAAAGGTCTCCCATTTACTGGTTCACTCCCCAGATGGCCACAACGGCTGGAACTATGCCGATCTGAAGCCAGGAGCCAGGAGCTTCTTTTAGGTCTACCATACAGGTACGGGTGCCCAAGGATTTGGGCCATCTTCTACTGCTTTCCCAGGGCATAGCAGAGAGCTGGACCAAAGTGGATCAGCCGGACTTGAACCGGCACCCATAAGGAATGCCGGCACTACAGGCGGCAGCTTCACCTGTTACACTACAGCACTGGCCCCTCCATTTCTTATCCAGCTACCACTAATGCCTACCATGGGAATCAGCAGGTGACAGCTCAAAGACTTTAGTCCCTGTCATGCACCATGGAAGACTTGAATGGAGTTCTGGACTCCTGGCTTTGGCCTGGCCTTGCCAGCTCTGACTGTTGCAGGCATCTGGGGAGTAAACCAGCAGATGGAAGATCTCTGTGTCACTCTCTTTTTCCACCTTTGAAATAAAATGAAAAACAAGTATTTTTTAAACTAACCAATGATGAGTAAGGCAAAGAAGAGCTCACCTTAAGATTTTAGCTCTCCAATTTGCTACAAGGAATCTTTTGATCCTTCTCCTCATATACTTGTCCATCCGTCTATTCTACAAATACTCCACAAAGCACTAATACAAACACACTATTCCTCAACTGAAATACTTGAGACTTGAGAAGTTTTTCAGACTTGAGTTTTCTGGATTCTTGAATATCTGCATAGACTTTTACCCACTGAGAATTACTAACCAGAAAATCTGAAACTCAAAATGCTCTGAAATTAGGTGCTCAAAAGGCTTCAGATTTCAGAATATTTTAGATTTTATGTTTTCAGATTAGGGATGCTCAACTTGTATTGCACTTGATATTGAGGCTTAAAAACTTACCAAGACAGAAATGTTCCTTTTCTGTCTTTGAGTAGAGAAGTATTTTTTTTTTTAATCTACAACAGCTTTCATTTATTGAACATTGTTACAGAGGAAGCATATAAAACCACTCTGCCCCACGTCACAATTGAGAAACTCTGAAAGGTGGAGCAATAGCCCAAAGTCTTAAGCATATAGGTACGTAGGTGTGAAGAAGCCCGGATGAAAATCAAGGTTCTCTTTCCAGACTGCCGCACCATCAGCAAAGGTCCACAAGATCAAATGGGGAAGTTCCTCACGGCTCACTCTGGGCTGGTATGAGTCACCCCGACTTGGTTTCCTCACCCACGAAACAGAGAAAAGAACCCCCATCTCTGAAGTGTGCAGTCAGGGTTTAGTTAGTCAATACTGGGTCAAGTTCTGACTCCTGTCCCCGGGCACAGATGAGGAACTCACAAAATGTTAACCATCATCATTGCTTCCAGAACGCGGGAAAGACTCAATGACAGCGAAGGGGTTGCAGAGGCGAAGAATCGAAGAATCGCCTACAACAGTTCTGCATCCAATTAGGGACATGAAAAGTGTTGTATGAGCCATTTTTCCCATTCCATAACCCGTTATCGGCTCCACACCATTTAGCACTTAATTATATGCGGCCTGTCATTGTTACCTAATTGTCTGACCCAGGAAGACTGGGGCTTATTCTCAGAGAGAGACCCTTTTCAATTCTCTCCCTCTTCCCGGGACCCCATTTACCAGACCCTCAGTACATGTTGACTTAACATCAATTAACATTTGCAGGGAAAGTCTTAGTCACCGAAAACATAATGGAATGAGCTCAAAAGCAATGTGCACATTGGTTTATTCTAGGGATGAATCTAGCTGTATATTTGTTTCTGTTCATGCAACATCTGTTCACAGATGTTCTAGGTTTTTAGCAAAGCATCTTTCAAGTCGGCTTCATGGCACGCTTTAAAAAAAAAATAAAAAAGGACCAGGAAGCAATGCTGGTTGGAACTTATCCCAAAGAGACGTACCAATGGGTCTAGGTCAACCCAAGTGAGGAAGGAAACTGCCCCAGGCATGAAGGGCTCTGGCCGGCTATTGCTCTGTCAACACAGTCACTGGAGATGCAAGGGGCACATTCGCCACACCAGAGGGAAGCCAGAAGCTGAACAAAGTGACCTACTACTGGATTTCAGGGCAAAATCCAGTGGTTATCTCTGCAGGCTAGAATTTGAGACTAGATCTATTAAGAATTTTAATATAGAAATATGTAAAAGATGTAGTGAAATCCACCAAACAGGAGCGAGGAGGATGTATTCAATCAATAGCCCATGCAGAAATCTTAATCTGACAGATTTTTTCGTTGCTGATAACTATGCTGTGAATTAGTGAGATAAGGTTACACAAAAGTTAACCAATTCAGGGCCAGTACTGTGGTGTAGCAGGCAAAGCCTCAGGCTGCAGTGCCGGCATCCCATGTGGGTGCCGGTTTGAGCCCCAGCTGCTCTACTTTCCATCCAGCTCTCTGCTATGGTCTGGGAAAACAGAAGATAGCCCATGTCCCTCGGCCCCTAAACCCACGTGGGAGACCCAGAAAAAGCTCCTGACTCCTGGCTTCAGGTCGGCCAAGCTCCGCCCAAACCAATGAATGGAAAATCTCTATCTCTCTCCTCCTTCTCTCTCCCTATCTCTCTCTCTTTGCCTCTCTTTGTAACTCCACCTTTCAAATAAATAAATCTTAAAAAAAGTTAACTAATTCAATGTTACACTACCCAAAGATAAGTGAAATAACACCCCCAACTAATTAGGTTTCCTGTGGTAGGCGTTCATCAGAGAGAGATGAGCACTTATGAAGGATCTAGCGAAAAAGAATTCATTTAGGAGAGAGGAAGTCACTCACATCCCAGGCCTGGTGTATGTCTTCATAACTTTCACAAGTAAGCAAGCTCTGGAAAACTCCTGTTTGTGTTCCCATTCAGTTCCCTCAACAGCTGTGTGCATGTCTATGGCTACTGCCCTGACCTCACCAGGTAACCAGTTATCACTAGGCTCCTTACCGCAAGGCAAATAATGATGAAGAGGCTCAGATTAACATAAGCTCCTACAGAATTTGCTTGGTGACATTCTCTAAACTGCGATCATTTTAACTCAGTAAGAAGTAACTTCTTGAGCCAGCGCTGCAGCTCACTAGGCTAATCCTCCGCCTTGTGGCGCCGGCACACCGGGTTCTAGTCCCGGTTGGGGCGCCGGATTCTGTCCCGGTTGCCCCTCTTCCAGGCCAGCTCTCTGCTGTGGCCAGGGAGTGCAGTGGAGGATGGCCCAAGTGCTTGGGCCCTGCACCCCATGGGAGACCTGCCTTCGGATCAGCGTGCTGGCTGCGGCAGCCATTGGAGGGTGAACCAACGCAAAAAGGAAGACCTTTCTCTCTGTCTCTCTCTCTCACTGTCCACTCTGCCTGTCAAAAAAAAAAAAAAAAGAAGAAGTAACTTCTTGAAGTTTTCAAAGAAAGGTAACAACACCCTTGCCTGATACCACTGCCAGGCATACAAGAATAACCTTCACCAGGAGGACTAAGAGGAAAGATACCAGTGGGGGTGTTTGCTCCCATGTCACAGTGTGAAGGTAGCAGACGAGTTTTTACTCTGTTAAGCAGCGACAGAGAAGTAGAGAGATCCTCAGTGTCAACAGAATTCCCTGCCTGATGCATCCTGCGGTTTTATAAAATGTGCAAAGTGGGTAGAACTGACACCAACAGCAGTTAAGCATAAGGTCTGATTCAACTGGTAGAAAAAAGGAAGTAAAGGAGAGACCCATGGAGAAAGTGAAAAGCTAAGATGTGAAACAGAAACCTGAGCTGATGCCCCTTAGAGCTGTGTGCCAACACTGCGAAGAGAAAGCTGTGTTTGGACACGTGAGTCAACTCAGAAGCCCGCTCGGCTGCTCGGCCGCGGTTCCATTCTACAGTGAGCTAAAGGCGCGAGCCTTTCGGACCACATGCGTGTCGGAGACCACACGGAGGAATTTCAGAAGATCGAGGAAATGTGCCCAGTAGGAAAAACAACAAACACGTAGGGAGCACGCTTACTATGGCCAAATCCTGTGCTAAGAACTGTGCATGGCCTGCCTCCTCCCATCTCTCAGCCAGTTCTCTCAGGCAGGTACACCTGGCAGGAGCGGTTGGTGGGGGGGAAGAGGTAGAGGCGGGGTGCGGGAGCGGGTGCAGACCTCTGGCCAGAACCTTCCTTCTCAGTGAACCATGGGGCTCTTGGACTCCTCCCCTCTGCCATCTCACCCTTTAGGATCCTTGCACTCCCACAGTCCAAGAGACAAAGCACAAAGGAAAGGGGGCAAGCGGGGTGGGGGGAGGTGCGAGCCAGAAAGACAGATTCCATAAATGCTGAGATGAGAGGGGGGAGGCCGGGAGGGAGGAGGGGATATTGTCTAAGTTACCAACAGGAAGCGTGCATTTTTCTGAGCTAACTCCCACAAAAGTCCAGAGGTTGCTCTAAGACACGGTAAATCTTTCAGTGTCTTCGAAAGTCATTTTCTGTCCCAGACATTCGTCCTTTTCCCTGCTGCACAGAGAAAGGGGCCAGTGACCCGTGAAGCTTCAGGCATGCATCCAAGGGAGCTCTGGCTAAGTTGCAGGGAAGCTATTGTGCTCCTGTGAAGTTCAAAGGAAAGGATCGCAGGCAGCGGTGGTGCAGGCGGTGGCGGCTGAGCTGCGGCAGGAAGCCGAGGGCGAGGGGACCCCGGTGCAGCGGAGCCCACGCGTGCACGGATCCCCGCACCGCGGGCCACCCCTGCAGCGGCAGGGAGCAGTTAGGACTCCGAGAACTGAGGGCGCCTGGCTTTGGGAGGGGGCCAGGGGGTGAGGGGCTGAGATATTTACATTCCTCCAAGCGGGCTGGGGCAGACAGAGGTGGGGGGAGGTTGGGAAAGCAAGTAAAAGAAAACAAACTGTTCAAGCCATTAAATATTCATGACAGCAGCTTTGCTCAGGCTAACAGAAAGCGCATAAACCCCTTTACGACTTTGTTAAATGCTTTAAAAAAAAAAGAAGAAGAAGAAGACGGATGAGGGTCCCAGCAGGCTCTGGGGCCAGTGGGGAGGAATATGAAAATATAGACCCCAGGAGGCTGGAAGCCTAGGGAAGAGGAGAGGCTGTGGATTTTATTTAGATCCAGTCTGAGAGGTGTACAGCCCAAGACCATGCGTTTCCCATCACTCCAAAAAAACATTGCCCAAAAAGTGTGTTTCCAGGGAGGTACCACGCTCCTAAAAGTTCTTCCCAAATACAAAGGCTTTCAAAAAGTTCATGGAAAAAAGCTCATTATGGAAAAAAAAGGATATTTATTAAAAAAAAAAAACTGTGCACCAAAATACTTCTTTTAATTCCATTTCCCCACGTACTTTTTGAAGTCCCCTAGCTCCACGGTTCCCTGTGACAGGCTACTGTTTGCAATCAGGCATAAACTCAGGCCTGAACTTGTGAAACACATCATATATCTTGACCAAGAAAATGCAGACCCAAGCACCTTTGATGAACGGCCTCTGCAAAGGAATCTTTCAGAAAAAGCCCAAACGCTGGGGCCTGTGCCCAGGCTGTGCACAGGTGTTTTCCTCGGACAAGGCACAAGGCCAGAAATTCTCGCATGGAGGCCTGGCACTACCCTGACTGGGTAGTGTCCCCACTCTCCCACCTCAGCTGCACAAAGAGGGGGGCCCTCCAGGGCACAGAAATACTTGTATGGAGAAATGCTGCACACAAGTAGTGTTACTAAGAATGCAAATGTCCCCTTACTTAAACAAGCAAGTTCCTTTGGAAGTAGTAGTTGCTGTTTGTTCAACAGAAGGAAGCCTTCTGAGCCTGCGGTCGTTTTTGTTTGCTTTGGGTTCCTTTGTTTGTTTTTACATTTTATACTGTGTAGGGACAAGAGAAAACAAATGCCTGCAAGGTTACCTTTCACACGGGGGCAGATTTACATGTGTGTCGCCACCGCTCCAACTCGGGCACAGGAGGCTAAGGCTGAAACCATGCACCAAGCGAGTGCAAAACCTCTTCACAGAAAATGTGCAAGTTAACACAGGAGTTCACAGAGGTCACAGAACACACTCTTGGCTGCTGTGAAACGTAAATGCAAGTTGTCATCTCTGCCGCCTTCAAGAATGAATTTCAGGAGCCAGCACTGTGTGGTGGCACAGCAGGGTAAGTCACCATGCACAATGCCAGCATCTCACAATGGAGTCCTGGCTGCTCGGCTTCCCACCCAGCACTCTGCTAGTGTGCCTGGGAAGGCAGAGAGAGTTCAAGGACCTGGGCCCCTGCACTCCTGTGGGAGACTAGGATTGAGTTCCAGGCTCCTGGCTTCAGTCAGGCTCAGCCCAGGTTGTCGTGGCCATTTGGGAAGCGAATCATCAGATCAAAGGGGTTTGTGTGTGTGTGTGTCTGTCTGTCTGTCTGTCTCTCTCTCTCTCTCTCTTTCTCTCTCTCGCTTTCTCTGCAATGAATTTCAGTATCCCCATTAGATTTCCATTCCGGGACACTAGCAGCACAGGGTCAGTGTTAGGGTTTTGCACATCATCCACTGCCATCATTTTGTCCTTGCAGTCCTGATAATGCAGATCCAGTTGGCTGATCTGGATGGATTTTAACAACAAATGCGAACATTAAAAAAAAGTCTTCTGTGGGCCCTTCACCTCTGTCACGCTCAAAGTCATCACTCGGGAATTATTCCTTCCGGGACTACGCTGGTCTCAGTCCCTGTGCCCACGGCACACCCTCCACTTGGAACTCTAGGGCTCCCAGGGCTGTGTGTTCATTTCCATCCCAAAAATAACCCTGACACCTGGTGGATTCCCTAGAAAGCCCAATCCCAGGCACAAGGTGCTCAGGCCAAGTGAGCTGCTACAAGTGTCTGATGAAGGAATGTTTGATGGACTGTGTAGAGTATGGAGATGCCTTTCTTTAGAAACAGCAGTCATTTGTTTCCATTATTTTTACCTTGTATTGATGGAATTGACTGTATAATCAAATGGAAATTACACATTCTATCAGATTTTATATAGGCATAAAATCAAGAATTATTAAAAGAAAAATAGAGGAATAATAATAATTCCACACAGACTTTCCCCTTTTTTAAAATACATGGAAAGCAAATGTCCCATCTCCTCCTTTTTAAAATTAGAAAAAGAAGGATTAAAATACATCTCCAGACAAATTTTTCAAATAAAGTAACATACAGAAAAGTTCAAGCTATGGCTGTTAAATAAACAGGTTCATTTTTCATCCAAAAAGTGCATTTTAGATTAGAAAAAAAAACATATAACATAAACAAACGATCCCTACAAAGCCCAGAATTCCTAGGAGGCAATAAACTGTCCTTTCAAGGTAGTATGCCAGGAATGCCAAGAGCTCTTCTGTGCAAGGAAAAGGTCACCAGTGAGCAATGAGCTTCCAGCTTCAAGCATTCTCGACCCTTCAGGGACACCACCCGGCTTCCCACAATCCCCTGGGGGCCAGCTTGTTGAGCCATCCACATGGTGCAGGATTCACCCAGCAAGCTCCCACTTGAGACTAAAGGCATATTTGAACCTAAGCAGTAAAGAAGAACCATCTTTATTTCCCCAGTAACTGCACCATAGAACCATAGACGGCCCTCCATAAACTTCTATAGCAAGAATAATGAGGTCCGTACTGCTGTATCAGACCCCATCCCCAGAGATCCTTCAAGACAGCATCGCCTCATATATTCATCCTCGAAGCCCTGGCACAGGCTGGGTAGTGAAAATGCTTAACGATATTTGTGGAAGAAATGAACAAGTCAAAAGAAATAACGAAAGCAAGCAGAATTCAGCAGAAGACTCAGGTCTTAATTATTCTGAAAAGCAATAAAATGAGAATTAACATGGGGCTCTAGTATAAATATCAAACAATGGGATAATACATTTCCTTCAGAGTTTAAATTTTAAAAAAAGAGTACTCAACAGAGTACTCTTGGCTAGGTTCACACTTCAGAAAATATTCTTTGTATTTTTATCAACAACTCATCACTTTCACATTAACTACAATTAAGATCAATACTTATAGCCTATATTATCTTGTCATTTGTGACTTCTTAAAAAATTCAGAAAGAACATTTATGAATACCGGAATGCCTCTGTTATAGTTCAGTATGCACTGTGTGTACTACAGGCAGCATATTTATAGACTGCTTTAATAGTAATCATATTTTGCATCTTTTATACCTTTATCACTCAATTGTGCTTCCTCAGCTGCTATATTGAGTTCTGCTCATTTTTAAAGTGAAATGTTATATCCTTTAAGAAACTTTAAATATACAAGTTCTTCTTTCAGTCACTCTTCATATCACTTATTATTTATTTATTGAAGAACAAGGGTATCTAACTAGATTTTTTATTTTAAAATTTTATTAATAAGCCTTCCCACATCAAGGTCATTTTATAAAAAAGTAAATCACCCAAAAGTCATCATAAAGACATTTTACACAATAAATATATAAGCCATCTTTCTAAAAATGAATAAAGTAAGGGTGAGCAAAAGGCCACCCCTGGTTTTGCAATATACATCAATAACATCATGTTGGAAAGACTTAAATGTCTCACATTTATAAACTGGGAAAGGCTGAGTGATGGAGAACCAGGAATCGTACATGCAAATATACACAGGAAAAAACAACTCTTGAGTGAAGGACAAACTGAAAGCACATTGAGAACTCAAAGAACCAGCAAACTGGATTCAATTCAATTCTAAGCCCCTACTAAGTGCAAAACAATTTGGCCAAAACAGGAGTTAAGATCTTAAGTTCCATTAAGAGAAGCTACACTAAAAATATATACACTTATGATTCAAGGTTTGCCATACAAATTGTCAGATGCTTTATGAAGATTCCCTTGTAGCCAAGATTTTTCAGGAGTAACGCAGACACAGTTAGGTATTTGTTGAATTAGGAGATATTTAAGTCATCAAAGTTTCAATCAGTTTTGCAAAGGAAAAGATAATTTAATAATTTAAAGTGTATATAATATATCAAAATAGAGAAATTTTATTTCTCCACCTTAAAAATATACATTTATATATACATAGAGAGAGACTACATCAAGAGATACATTAATTATAGGCCAAATAAGCCAAGCAAATGGAAAGCACTCATTTTTCACCAGAGTAAGCTCTCTCTGGGATTTAAGAATATTAACTAGTTGAATAATCAGCATTTTTGATAAAGCTTGGAATTCCTTTTGATGTCAAAAACACAGAAAGTTCAAAGGTTAGACTGCCACTCCACACTATGGCATGTGGAAACCTGAACAGGAAACTCATTTCTAACCTGATCCATACAAGGCATTGCAAGCCCAAAGCGCAGGCGGGCCAGGCATTGTTTAGCCTGCTGGTGTTTTTGTACTTTGCTTCAGGATGTATTCACAAGGGTGACAATGCCTACCTCATCACCAAGGAGAAACATTCTTTTGGATACAAAGAACCCTGGCCATTTCTTCTAACACTGCCCTCCACCCCACCCACTAATTACTTTCCCAACATTCTGGAAGCCTCAAAGAGTCTAATCAAAGTTGAAAAGCCCCTGGATTCACCCTGCATTATGTTCTACCTTGTACTTCACACTCCTCCAAAAATTAAAAAGGAAAAAAAAAAAAACGAGTAGACATACTGGGTGCAGGGGAGGACGGGAGGAGGCGCAACAAGATTTGCATGTTAAAAAAAAAAATTAGTTAAGTAGCAATAACAGAAGTGGCTACCATTTAAAAATGGTTTCTTTTACAAAAAGGTACCAGCACATACAGACCCAAAGCCAGGTTTTGGCAGGAAGTGAGTCATTCATTTATTCAATGAACATTCCCTAATGCCTCCAGGCACCCTGCTAGGCACTGGAAGAAAGGACAAAAGAGAACCCTGTACCAAGAGCTCAAGCTGTGATTAGGAGAGATCAAAAAAACAAGCACTGTGATAGAATGTGTTTTTTAAGATTTATTTGTTTTTATTTGGAAGTCAGAATACAGGGAGAGGGAGAGACACAGAGAGAAAGAGAGAGATGTTCCATTTGCTGGTTCACTCCCCAAATGGCCTCAATGACCAGGGCTGGGCCAGGATGAAGTCAGGAACCAGGAGCTTCTTCCAGGTCTCCCACCTGGGTGGCAGGATCCCAAATACTTGGGCCATCTTCCACTGCTCTTCCCAGGTCATCAGCAGGGAGCTGGATCAGAAGCGGAGCAGCCTAGACATGATGGAGTGCCCATTCTAGGCGCTGGCATTGTAGGCAGTGGTTTTACCCACTACACCACAAAGCTGGCCCTTAAAATTATTTTTTTTTTAAGATTTTACTCATTTACTTGAAAAGCAGCATTACTGAGAAAGAGACAGAGAGAAAGATCTATCCACTGGTTCACTCCCCAAATGGCTACAATGGCTGATGGTAGGCCAGGCCGAAGCCAGGAGCCAGGAGTCTCTTCCGGACTCCCAAGTGGGTGCAAGCACCAGGTCATCTTCCATTGTTTCCCCAGTCCGTTAGCAGGAAGCTGCATCAGAAGTGGAATAGCCAGAACTGGAACCCAGGCCCACATAGGGTGCCGGTGCTGCAGGTGGCAGCTTAACCCGCTGTGCCACTTGGCCTGTATAACAGAGTTATAATATATGACAGATGAAAACAGAACTCCAGGCTTCCACCTGGCCCAGCACTAGCTGTTGCAGCCATCTGGGGAGTGCACCAGCAGATGGAAGATCTGTCTCTCCCTCTTTTTCTCTGCCCTTCACATATTTAAAAAAAAAAAAAAAAAAATTAAGTTAAAAAAGAAATGTATTAAGGATATCTGCTTATTAGGTCCAATGAGTATTCTGGAATGCCACACCAAACATCTTCTGGGATGCCCCATTTTCATTCCCAACGTCAACACACAAGAATGGGTGTGCTACCAGGTCCTGTCTTCACATTCAGCCTTCTGAGAGCATGAGCCCCAAGGAAGGCAGTGGGCAAGCAGGTATCCAAATAACAACTGTGACTCTTCCCTGGCAGTCTCCCCGGCCTTCGGACACGCATCTTTCATCCCTGCCTCTACTAAGTCCCAGGAGGAGAGAGGAAAGGGACTCACACAGAAATGGACACTGTCATTTAATGAATTGACACTGGCGTGCTTTGAGAAACCCCATTTAATTGTACTGTGGAGTCTTCTGCAGAGGCCCTCCTACCACTAATGGATTAACCAGCCCCTGCCCCTGGGGAATCACCACTGCACCACTTCCTCCTCTTTCAACCCAGCCCTTCCACCACTTGCCTGCCCCTTAACGCTGTCATGAAAGCGGAGAACAAAACAAAAAAATTGCAGGATTTTGGCCAGGTATTACTTAGGTATATTAAATTACAGCTTTTAACTCCAGGAGGGGCTGCAGAGAGCCCTGTTTGCAGAGGAGGAGTGTGATTAACGGGACAAAAATGACAGAGTGCTGCGGCCACAATCAAGGACACAAGAAATGTTAATTTCCAGTTATTTTAAAACCATAACATCATCAAGTCCATTATAGAGAACTGACGGCTACAAATGACCTCAAACTAAGTCCAGGGGTGGGTTTTCTCACCCTAGGATAAAATGCTGGGCCCAAAATAGCAAAATGCATTAAAAATAGTCAATGTCTTAACTGAGGTCTGTTGCATCCAGGGGTGTGTTTATTTCTAAGCTTTTACATCATGCGTTATAATGCAATGAAAAAAAAGACAATCTTGTGTGCTAAGGCTTACCGCTGTCCTAAGGAACACTGTTCTTCCCATTTGGGGGAAAAAATGTGTTTCCAAAACTAGACACCATGAAAGGACATTATAATGTGACCCCTGGAAATCTTCCGAGTTTATTATTTGAAAACTCTAAATTATTTTCCAATAAGATCTGTTTGCTCTTCTCCAATAATGCCAATGTGAATTAAACGTCTCAGAAACAAAACCACCATGAAGTCATAGTACGACTGAGTACACTAAAACAAGGATACGTTAACAGGTGCCTACAGCTTTTAACAAAAAGCAGGTGGACAATTTAAGAAAATGTGTGGTTGGAGCTGGCATTGTGGCATAGCACGTAAAGCTGCTGCCTGCAATGCTGGCATCCCAGATGGGCGCCAGTTCAAGTCAAGTCCCAGCTGCTCCACTTCCCATCCAGCTCCCTGCTGATAGCGTGGCAAAGCAGTGGAGGATGGCCCAAGTACTTGGCCCCTGAACCTACGTGTGAGACCTGGATGGGGTTCCTGGCTCCTGGTTTTGGACTGGACCCGCTCTGTCCATTGCAGCCATCTAAAGAGTGAATCAGCGCTCGCTCTCTGTCTCTCTCTCTCTCTTTCTCTATAACTGCCTTTCAAATAAATAAATCTTTTAAAAAAAAAAAAAAGAAAGAAAGAAAGAAAGAAAATGTGGGTATCAATCTTTTCTACAACAAAAAGTTTCAAACTGACAGAAAATGCAACCCAAAACCCCATATCAGCTTAACTGTAATTACACATGGAGTTGACCGTATTTTTTTAGGAATCCAACTTCCATTTTCTCCTAAGTTTGTACCACTCCTATCCACCTGCCCAAATGACATCTTCCCTGGTCTTCAGAACTTCACTTTAATATCCCTCACTCATTCTAAAGTTCTTCTGAAATTGAAAATAGAGAAGGAAGAATTAAGTTTATGGTGAGGGGGAAGAAAATCGACATTTCAGAAGAGTGAGACTAGCACCAGTGATTAAACTTCTCTTCCAATCAGCTTCCCGATGGGCGTCATCAGTATCTGCTGCCGACCACGTACTTATGGCTCAAGACATTTTATAACTCATCGCTGATTGACAAGGCCAATCCATAGTAGAACAGGTGGGGTTAGGGGTGGAGAGACTGACATTTCCTCTTATGTAGGCATATAATTGGATAAAATTTCTTCTCCATTTATAACAATGCTTTTAGCTAAACTCTGAACGTGAGGAATCTGAGCACCAAGTTTGAAATTTAGACTTTTGAATGAGATTGGCTACAGATAGTACTTAATAAATGTGCATTCAACACATGAATGAACAAATCTACAGAGTAGTACTCTCCACAATTAGAGAACATTTATAGAGAACGCTACTCCATCTAGTCTCCACTGCTCCGATTAGCAGCTATAAATATCTTCCTGTTAGGTGGCCAAATCGCTCGCCAGTCACTCTAAGTGCTTAATGACCCAGGTCGTCAAGGCCGGCTTGGCTCTAATCCATATTCTGAATATAAAGAATTCAAGAACTAAGCCCAGTACGATTAGACAGACAGGTTCTCTGCCTGTTCTCCAGACCCAGAGCCAGTTTAATTGACTCCGAAGTAAGCTACATTCCTCCTGGTGCCCTCACAGCCCTGCACAGTACCCAACATGCAGGCAGAAGCTCCACAGAGGTTTTCTACATTCCAGAACCAAGCATCAGCTTTTTGATCCATAGATCTCAATACAAAAAGAGAGAAAGAGAACACCGTCAACCAGCCTTCATCATCCTCCACGAAGTTTAACCCCTGTTCTTTGTCATGTATTGGTCTAATCACCAAGCTCTTTAAAACGAACAGACATGTTTCTAAGGGCTCACCTCCGTGGGATTATTAATACTAAATTAATAATAAACACTCCCTACTACACAAACCACTGGGCTAATCACACACCCACTCTCTCGGAGTGAATGGGGGAAACTCAAGATCCCCAGTCGGGACCTTCATCAGAAGCTGGACCAAGACTATCTGGTAACTGTAGGGTTTACGGAGTCGAGATGCAAACTCTTGTGAGCTCCGATGAACAGTACTAGCTGAAGCGACCACGTCCCAGGGGCTACCTCCTCTGATCCACGATCAGCCCCCTCTCCAGAGTTAATACAGGGCACCAAGTCTGCACCACTGGGGCATTAGTCATGATGCAGCTTGCTCGCGCATCTCCGCCACTGGACCATAGGATCCAAGGCTGCAGCAACCACAGCTGCACTCAGCAGCTCAACAACCATGCAAGAAACTAAGCTGGGCACACTGTACAATGCAGTCACTGTCCAGGCACTGGAATCACTTGAGAAGCCTGCAGAGCCCTGACGCCCAGCATGGCTTCTCAAGATGTTGGGTGCACAAACGAAAGTGGTGTGAAAAGTACCGGCTGCCTCTGACAGTAAGGCCTAGGCTGACCCACGGTGCCACATCAGGTGTTCTGGTTCCAGGGCCCAATCCAAGCTGGGTTCAAATCCTAACTCTGCCTCTTAATCCTTGAGTGACTCTGGGCAAATCAGGGAGTAAACTTAAGTCTCACTTTCCTCAACAGTAAAACAGAGGTTATCCTAATGTATACCACCTGGAGCTTCTGCAGGGATTAAATAACACATTTCATATATTCCCAACACACATAAGTATTGCACGTATACATATATCTGAGCTCTGGACCCAAAGTGCGGTGCCTTATAAAATCCATATTACAGCACAGTAGATGTACAGTGAAAGTTAACGGGGATGAGCCTTTGTTGCTAACAAGGTGTGGATGTTCCCATGGGCAAGCACCATTAGCTTCCACTCTTCAGAAGACATTACAACAAATCAATAAAGGGTCGGGGTAAATTTTCAGAAAGAGATGAGGAAATTCAACTTTTGTATTTAAAACATAATGCTTTTTTTTTTAAGATTTATTTATTTATTTATTTATTTGAAAGTCAGAGTTACACAGAGAGAGGAGAGGCTGAGAGAGAGAAAGGTCTTCCAATCAATGGTTCACTCCCCAGATGGCCACTCTGGCCGGAGCTGCGCTGATCCAAAGCCAGGAGCCAGGAACTTCTTCCAGGTCTCCCACGTGGGTGCAGGGGCCCAAGGACTTGGGCCATGTGCTATTGCTTTCCCAGGCCATAGAAGAGAGCTGGATCAGAAGAGGAGCAGCCAGGACTAGAACTGGCGGCCCATATGGGATGCAGGCACTGCAGGCCAGGGCGTTAACCCGCTGTACCACAACGCCAGCCCCAAAACATAATGCTTTGACAATGGGTTTAGACTGTATGGATACAAGGATGCTGGGGTTATTAAACTATTTGCTAAAACCTTGGTGACTGTTCTCTCTTCTACAGAGACCATGGGAAGACGGATGAGAGGAGTGAGTCGCGGTTTCAGTGTAGTGACACTCTGTGCTGTCACTTGTCACTGAAGTCATCTACCACAGCTTAAGGGTCGGGGGCAGGCAATATTCTGAGTATCATCAGGAGCTTTATCAGAAAGCTAGTTCAGAAAGCTTATGGCACTGAAAAGGGTTTTGCTTGGGGGTTGGTTGGTTTGGGGCTTTGTGTGTGTGCTCTTATGTGGGGATACACTACATTCAGAGCCCAGTGGAAGACAATGTCATCTTTACAGAAATCACTGGGGAAAAAGAATTCACTTAACAGGCATTTTACTTTACTGAAAACTTCAATGGATTTACCTACCATACAACTGAGAAACACAAGTCATGTGTTCATGTACACCTACCCATCCTGGATTAATTGTGTATTCGGGAAAAAAAAAAGTTTTTGCTGAAATAAAATGGGATTGTTTTTATGTAGAGCACTGAAAGAGAAAACGATTTTGCATTTTTCATTTTCACAAGCAACAAACTTGGCGTCCTGAGCATCCTCCCTGATAATCTATTTAATTTAAAGGTACATTTTAAGCACCAGAAAAATAAAAGAATAGGAATGATCTCCATTAGATGAATCTGACCTGTAAATGAGGAAAGCTAGTAGGTACTTAGTGTTTTTGGTGTCTCCACTGTAAACACCATAAATAATCTCAGCATACACCAGTGATCTGGCTTCATGAAAGGAGGCTTCATGTTTTAGCAAGGAACAGCACATTGCTGGCAAATTTTCTGACACCCAATCTTCAACTCTTAAAAAGAAATAATGGGGAGTCGAAGGAGAGACACTGTCAGTTAGATGAAACAGCAAGTATAAACTCAAAGGCCTCTTCTGACATAAGGTTATATATGTGCTACCCACCATCTGTATGGCTGGTTTCAGACTGTCTGGAATTTTACCAAAGAACATGTCTGAAATTTCATTGCAACAACCAGTGTAGAGCTGGGAGCCTCTGTAGGCAAACCGACTTTGGAGTCAGAGTACAGAAGGAATCCATTCTGAAAACATCCCTATTCTAAGCACCTGGCATCAAGCTATAGTGTCCAGTGACTTCATATTAGGGCCTTGCACACATACAGGAAATGCTGTGAATCCTAAGGACTAATTGCACCTCCACAGACTCCCTGTTTCCACAGAGCTTCTTAATTGGGCACTTTAAGTTGCCAAGTATGTTCAAAAATGGTATTTCAAATTAGCACGCAGGGTGACTGCTGATCTAGAGCTGGAATGTTCAGCTTCCCTTTGGATGAGGAAATCATGCACCTATTTTAAACGACTCATTCTCCAGTGGATGACAACATGAAGTGAGAAACCAAGTATCTTTGTCTATTTAATTCAGTTTGCATTCATAATAATATGAATACTTCAGTGTAATCTCAGTGCAAAAAAAAAAAAAGATAATGCAACTCAAACAGGACATAAATATAAGATATACATACTTTTACTTCCTCTAAGCAATTAGTTTTGTAGCAGGCAGAGTGGAATAACTATTTAGGGCCCTAATGCTATGTAAGACTCAGCCACTTATGAAGCCTCCCTTCTCCAATAAAACCCTGTGCTTGGATTCAGAAGAAAAGGTTCGATATCACATACGAGACCCTGCAACATCACACAACCACATAAAGCTGTCACCATGAAATACGGTGCTGCATGATTCTGTTACTGCTTCTTTTCATCTTGCAGCAATGGGTGCACAACTTCCGAGGATGAATTCACCCCTTCAAGGCTCACGCCTAGCGCTGGACAGGAACAATGGAAACCATCTCGGGAACAGGAGCCCCCAGGGATACAGGCACTGTCATCCAATCTGACAGCAAGTGTACCTTTGAATTAGTAATTTTTATGCATCCCACACTCTAATTTGTTTGCCTCGGATGACAGTATTCCTCCACTCCTAGAAAACAGTCCAACTTTAACACTGCAAAACCACTGAATGACTGTCTTTCATCAGATATTCACATACGAAAGTGATGACGTTAGCTTCAGATCCTAAACACTGTTTTCAGAATCATTATCAGGCACTGGCAGGGTCTTTACCAAGTATCAAAAGGTCTACAAATCCTATAAAAATGTACATCAAAATTTGATGTGGAACTCTCGGAAAGGAGGTTTTAGAATCCACAGTGATCTGTGACCTAAAAAAATTCAACAACCAACTAAAAAGTTGTTTCTTAATTACACTGATGGGGAAAAAATCATAAAGACACCGTATGAATTCAACGGGATATGGGACAAGACATAGTCTCCTTCAACCTGTCTATATAGAATGAATGTGATGATACACTTTTATAATCAACACTGTAACAGGAAACAAATCATCTGTTTAATAAAAGGTTGGATTCCTGCATCTCATTGGGAAGCATTTGTTGATACTGTTGCTACCTATTAGTGTACAAAGGGATTCTTTATCCTGTGAGTAGAGTTTAAAAACCTGGTAGAAACAAGCCCATTCTCCGGCTTATAAAATAAGCCTTTTCAGATAATTATGTTTTATTACTCCTCATTTTATGGGGATTGTGTTATACAAAACAAATACCAGATGCCTATTTGTTTTATTCATTTCAGGGGAAAAAAATCCTACAAGTGCCTCTGCGAATAGAACTGCTTTTAATTAAACAAAATGCACAATGAGCACATAAAAATTAATACAGTTGGAAGCCAGCAGGTAGAAAGTAAACGTATTGAACAGCAACTGTTGATACCCCTTCTTCTCCTGGCTGGCACTAAGAACATTCCCAAGCTTATTGCTTTGGGAACTGCAAGCAGCAAGGGATACTTGAACAAGGTCATTCATAGACGCCTTTGGGGGAAATGAAGACCGATGTTCATGGAAACATAACACCTGGAGGTGAAGGGGAACAAGACAGCAGGGTGTTTCAATGGGAGCTGCGTAAGCAGTGTGGGCATGCGCTCTTCTGGACGAAAGCCGGTACGTCTCTTTTGGGGACAGCTGCTGAGGCAGAATGAACCAGGATCATTTCTGCTACAGCCAAAAAACACCAAGTGGTTCAGCCTAGAGCTGCAGACACTTACAACAGAAGACACGTGGAGGGAGAGGAAGTGGGAAAGAGCTACAGAAGAACAGAGAAACCCAAATTTGACAGTTTCTTCCTGACCCCAAGGAAATAAATCACCTCTGTTCAACTGTTGGTTCTAGTAAGAAAGAGAAACATCAGCATGCCCCATTAAGCCTTCCATTAGAAAACTGTGAGTCCTTGCTGTTTCTTTTTTCCTTTGCTATTTTCTTGCTTGTTTTTGCTCAGATCATAGTAAGACCCACTCACTGCCCTGGTCCTAGTCTTGTATCATCCAGCCGGCTATGATGGGTGCCCATCAGCATGAACAGGGAAAAAACAGAGGCATTTGGAAAGCACTGTGTGAAGTAATGTGAAACAGCCTGCAACTGTGTCTGGCAGCCCACTCTCCACAAATATCTACAACTTTCTAACTAGTCACACTTGCTTCATGGGTCATGCTCCAACTTCTACTGTTTGCAACTGTCAATCTCAGTGGAGTCCGGGGAAGCGTTTATGCATTCCTTTACATAAGCCTGGTGGTCTTTTGGCTAGTGCACTTTGCTCTTCAGGATAAATCAAGACATAAACTGTATTTCATTTTATATTAAGAAAATGAACATGCCTTCAGGCATTTTAGCCTTTACAACAGATTTTTAGAGGCGGGCATTGTTGTGCAGCGGGTTAAGCTACTGCTTAGGACACTCGCATTCCACATTGGAGTGCCAGTTGAGTCCTGGCTACTCCACACTTCTGATGTGGTTTCCTGCCAAAGTGCCTGGGATACAGCAGGTGATGGCTCAAGTACTTGGGTTCCTGCCACCCACATGGGAGCTGGATAGGAAATGAAGCAGCTAGGACTCAAACTGACGCCCATACGGGAATGCTACGGCAGGTTTATCTGCTATGCCACAATACCGTCTCCAAAGCATTATTTTCAAAACAGAGTATCATACAGCTATTAACCTAGAATGAGGGAGAGAGCTATAAACTGACATGGCACACTGTTTCATACATTATTTAGTGACAAACAGAAACAATACAAAACAGTACATGTGCAATGATCCTATTTTCAGAAAAATAAAAAAAATTGTGCTTAGAAAAGCGAAGAATATAAACTCTGAAAAGTGGGCAAAGAAAATGTATTTTGGAGAACGCTCACTTGTCATGATCTTTGAACTATTAACAATGCTGAGACATTACTTCTGCAATCTGGGTTGTTGTTGGTTTTTTTTTCCAAAACATTACCGGATTGTGGTTCATGCTGTAACGCGTGGGTGGCTCTATCTTAAAAGCTAAACATAAACTGGCGCTTCAGAGATGAGAACTCTTACGTGCAAGAACAGCGTGTCTTGAGTGCAGTGGGTAGCCTGAGATAAGAAGGAAGAGCCAGGGGACAGGAAGGACACCCGCATGCATGTGTGTGTGCGTGCAGAAACAGCCTTCGGCGGAAGGAGGGAGGGTGACCAAAAAGAGAATAGAATGACACGACGCAGACGTGAGGGAGGGCTTTGTGACCAGATGCAAAGTGCCTCTGATGGTCCCTTGATACCACTGGAGTCCCTACAGAGAAACAGGAGCTAAAATCCATGCTGGTCGCAGGAGGTAGGAGCTGCCAGGCGCTCTTCTGCAGAGTGTCAACCAAAGCCCTGCCAAAAGGAAAGCAGTTGGCCAAGGGATGAACCATGGAAGCTGAGGCTGGCCTTCATGTGAAATACCATGTCTCTCCCCCTTGTGCACGGTATACACTAAGTGAGGAGAGCTCCCGAGTGGTCGACTGAGCAGGGTATGCAGGTGCCCCCTTCAGCACCAGACGGTGTGGACTGAGATTAGGGTGGCCCCAGGGGCACAGTCTTCCACGGGGAACTGCTGGAGAATCCCCCCACAAGCCTCAGCAATGAGTTCACCATCTATCAGCCTCCCCCTCAAAAGGAAGCAGCTTTTGGAGCAAGATAAACTGTACCTGGCCAAGACAATACAATGCAGTTCAAGTCCCATAAACAGGCTGGCAGCAACATGAGAGTTATGACCAAGAACCTATCAGGGCCGGCTCCGTGGCTCACTAGGCTAATCCTCCACCTTTTGGCACCGGCACACCGGGTTCTAGTCCTGGTCGGGGTGTCGGATTCTGTCCCGGTTGCCCCTCTTCCAGGCCAGCTCTCTGCTGTGGCCAGGGAGTGCAGTGGAAGATGGCCCAAGTCCTTGGGCCCTGTACCCAATAGGAGACCAGGAGAAGTACCTGGCTCCTGCCATCGGATTAGCGCGGTGCGCTGGCCACAGCGCGCTGGCCGCGGCGGCCATTGGAGGGTGAACCAACGGCAAAGGAAGACCTTTCTCTCTGTCTCTCTCTCTCACTGTCCACTCTGCCTGTCAAAAAAAAAAAAAAAAAAAACTTATCAGTAGTTAAAATGGCAAAAGCTTGCTTAAGTATTTCAAAGCTCCAAATTGTCATCTCATTTTGGTAAATCTTTAATTTCATTCCTACTATCCTGAATCCTAAAGGGGATTGGGGTAAAAAAAATTAAATTAAAAAAAAAAACTCTTCCAAACTTTTTCTACTTAACATTCCATTTGAGTTGTTTATTCCAAAGGCAAGGGAGAAAAAAAAAAATTCTAACAGTTCAGTCCCAAAAGTCGTCCTGTCTGCACTAGCAGGCCACCAGGACCAAAGACGCTCACTCAACAAGTATTTCTAGAGGCTCCAGTATAAGCATAGCCAGTGCTCTGTGCCAGGGAAACAGACTGAAGACAAACATATACCAACCCCTGTTCTCATGGAGCCAAATGACAGTCAAAAGATTACAACCAATACAAGTCTTACCAATTTGAGCCCAAGCAGAACAAGAAGTGTGAAACATCCAAATAACTTTGTGATTCAAAGTTATCTGGAGGGAAACAGCAGGGTCTCTTAAGCACACTTTCCCAGCACCAAAAGAGGTGCTGTGTACTTTGGCCCCAACGTTTCTTTTTTCTGGTCTGGTCCCCTTGATCTGGTCCCCTCTAGAACAGGACAAATACTGGAGAAAGGAAAAAAAAAAAAAAAAGATGAAAACTTCCAGAAAATGCCATATGCTTACCTTCCATTTTTTAGAATTTCTAGACTAAAGAAAGGACTATAAGATACACTCTTCTCTGAAGGGAGGAGAGAACATCCACTTTGCTTATGGCCGTGTCCAAATACCTATGGAGTCTATGGTCACAAAAGGCTTCCATAGCCTTGGCAGCCCATGGCAAGAACCTCGGATGATCAGTGATGTCATAAAAAGGAGTGTTAATTGTTAAAGGGACAACAGTAGTCACTGTGCACTTGCTCCTCTGTCCCTAATGAATTATGAGAACTGACTGCAAATTTTCTCCCCAAACCATACTGTATATGTTGTGAGTGTGCGTGGGTGCAAATTGTTGAAGTCTATGCTTAGCATGGAGTTGGTCCTCTGTATATGAAATCATACTAAAAATGAACCATAATGAAAAAGGAGATGGGAGAGGGAGAGGGAGGGGGAGGTAGGATGGGAGCTGGGGGGTGGGAGGGTATGGGGCAAAGAACCACTATATTCCTAAAGTTATAAGTTGTAGCTATGAAAAACTGCATTCATTAAATAAAAACGAAAAAAGAAAAGAAAGGGCTATAAATTAATAATCAAGTCACCTGGCAAGTGAACTACACATGTAGGGGTGGCCTCTGAGATATGGAGGAAGGTGTAGAAAAACTAAGTAGAAGAGTGCAAAACAGAATAATCTACAACCTCCAAAAGAGAGTCAAGAGATATAGCCCCTTGACCACAGCTCCCAGTCCAAATTCCAGAATACTCCCAGGGTCCTGAATGATACCAGATAAGGAGGACCCTCAAAGTCTGCTGGGTGTGGACCCCTGAAGTTACTCAGAGTGAAAGAATAAAGGAGGAGGAGAAGCTTCCACCAGCACATGCGCATGTGTGGAAAACACTCTTAGATTACCATCTCACCTGCTCCCTATGGACAGCCAAGTGCTTAATAGAGGCTTCTAACGATGGGCGCCTGATAAGCAGGTAATGCCCTGGGCTGAAGGGCAGGCCAAATGGCCTGCTGATTTATGCTCTGTTATCTGAAAAATCACTGGACCATTTTTATACCCCCGAGGGTGACCAAAATGACAGGTTTCAAATGACAGTTCTTACACCATGTCCTGCAGAAGAGCAAGCCTGCTTTCAGAGACCCAGTCAATTCATCTCCTCTAATTAAATGAGTTCACTGAAAGTACACGACAGCTTTGTTTCTGTTTCTGTTTTTCAGCATGCTGTTGCCTGAATCTACAAGTCAGTTTACTGGAAGAAAGAGGGGCAGTTTTTACTTTGTGGAGAAGACGAGAACTTCTCGGAACAGGGAAAGCAAGCATCCCCTACCTCCACAGGGGAGGGAAAAAAAGTTTTCTCTTTTTAAGATTTGTTTTATTTGAAAGGCAGAGTTACAGAGAGAGAGAGAGACAGAGAGATCTTCCATCAGTTGTTTCACTCCCCAAATGGCAGCAATGGTCACAGATGGACTCGTCTAAAGCCAGGAGCCAGGAGGTTTTTCCGGGTCTCCCGTGTGGGTGCAGCGGCCCAAGCACTTGGGCCATCCTCTGCTACTTTCCCAGGCACTTTAGCTGGGAGACGGACCGGAAGTGGAGCAGCCAGCACTCTAACCAGCACCCACTTGAGATTCTGACACTGCAGGTGGTGGCTTTACCTGCTACACCACAGCACCAGCCCCCAAAAAACAGTATTTTTTAAAACAACCCCTTGATTCTTGGCCAAAATCAACACCCAACACCTGCCTTAGCATATTGCCAGAAAGGGGGAAAAAAATGTTTGGATTCTGAATACATGCTCCACACACAGATACAGCCCTGTAATCTTCATTGTGCCCAAAATACACAGCCTGCTTCTCATCTCGCGCCAAGCAGTATCAAATCCGAGCTGACAGCAGGAAGGTCTCACTTTACTTATACTTAATGAAGCATTCACCAAAGTCCCTTTATAAAAAGCCAACGTGAAGAACACGCCACATGAGTCTGTGAGAGGTGACAACATAACCCCGTTCTAATAGGGGGACAGGGTCAAGTTCCAAGGGACACAGTGGACCCAGTGATGGCAAACCTGCTACATTATGGAATCCAACAGGAATCAGATCACATTTAGGGTTGGTGGGGGGAAAAAATGGTATCCTAGAAAAGTCTTCTACTGTGTTTGCTCATAAGTACAGTTGTGTCTCCTGTGGTCAAGAATGAAAATCTAGGTTCTGGTGTGTCTGAATGTTCCTAGGTCTTCTTCCAATCACAGTAGAAGATGCTTCCTCGTGGCTACCTGGGCTGCTTTTCCAGGTGTATCATCAAGGACAGGCACACACTGCTTAAAGTTAACATGCAGAAGCCGTACAGCAGCCTTGGTGCTGCTGCTGCCGACAATCCCTTCCTAAAAGAAAAGTTGTCAATTGTTAACAGCCACGTAAATTTTTCAGAGCAGAAAGTGATTCGCTGTTATCGTTTCCTGGTTTGCTAAGTGCCCCTGCATGATGGGACTGCTCGCTTGGCTACTTGCATTGTTAGAGAACAAACACTGGCTTCACCTGCTTCGTCTCACACAGGTTTATCTCCAAATGTCATTTCAGGCGATGCCACTGGCACATCCGCCGTGCAGTCCAGTATTTTTTCAAGAGGCACGAACAAGACCTACATAACTGCTCAGCTTCACAGAAGTGATAGGAAACATAATCCTTTTGTAAAAGGAGAAAGAATTGTCTTTAAAGACACAAAGTCATACTAATGATCTGTGCTCTTCATGGAACAACTTGTGGGAAATGAAAATCTTTCGTATTTTGGCAACAGTTCCAACAGGTGGTTGGAATTCTGGGCTCTTGCCAAACCACCAAGAGCTTCTAAATGACTGGAAAGTTACAATATCATATTGCACACTACAGTTATAATGAGCTGTAAACAGAGAGGTCAAATCAAAGAAATGAAATTAAAACAATGATTAAACACACACAAATGTGAAGGCTGAAATGACACGAGTCTATGGTGGTTTAATGGGCTAGATAGACCAATAGTGACAGCAGCGATGGTTCTTCGTTGAATGTCTACTATATACCAAGCACTGCTCTGAGTATATTACATGGATTACTACTCATTCAATCTTCACAGTAACAACCTTGTGAAGCAGGAATTGCTATTACCCCATTTCACTAGAGTCTCACAGGTAATGACAGCCACTATGGAATTCAAACCTCTGGTACACAGAACCCGTATGTCCAACCTCCAGGTGCTCTCCAGCTGCAAGGGAAGAGATGTGAGTTCCGTAACGAGCTCCATGACCTTGGCCAAGTCACCCTACCTCCCTGGATCTCTATGGCCCTACTGACATGGTGCCAAAGTTCCATGACTGCTTCTTAAGACTCCCTCGATAATCTGAGTGCTCTTCTCACCAGACAAAACTATGTCTCCAAATATCTGGGGCCAGCTCAACACCACACTCCCCTTCCTGAGCAAACATCCAACACATATGCAGACATACACACGCATGTACAAGGTGATGGCCCCAATCAGCTGTGGGCTCACAGGTCCCCATGCAGGAAAACCAGATGAGAGAAACTGAGACCCAAAGAGACCCAGATTCCAATACTCTCAAGATGATCACTTCATAATTAGAATTTAAGGGTGCTCCTTTCTTAGTATATTCTTATAGAAATCTAGGATTTATTTTGACATTTAACCCTTTTGCTCTCTTTTATCCCTACTTGAGGTTCTCCTTGGACACAGCTAAGTCTCTAATAAGTGTATGAAAATACTACTCTTTTAACAGTACTAAACATTGAGGTAAATTTTATCTTAATGTAAAAGACCGTCCATATTTCTAAAAACATGTAATGTTAGCTCTACAATCTAAATTCAGAATATATACATTTCTGCTTTTTGAATCAACAAAAGACTGACTGCCCTACATTTACAGGTTTGCAACATCACACCTGCATACTTAAAATGCAGTTATCATAAAAAGTGTGGTTTAAAGGTATCTTTGTTAATGCAGTGTGAATTTGCAAGGAGCATGTAGCATATAAGAAATGGCATTTGCAAGAAGAATTTATTCTCTGCCTCTCAGTAAAGCAAAGGAATTCAGTATTAGATTTCTTCTGATTGGATTTTTGGATTACTCTAGATATATAAACCTAGAAATAATAATTGTGGAAAATGGCCTTCCCAACCACCATAAAAACATAAAACCTAACTCATACTTAATCAGGTAGCATATGATGGTCATAAGATTTGAATCCATTTTTAAGGCCTAATACAAGTGATCGTAAGACCGTGCATCCTCCATTTTATCTCTACACCTTGAGTGCATTTTCCAATATCCCCTAGAATTCCACCAGCTAACACAAACAAGCAGGAGATGTGAAATGTAGAAATGGAGGCCTGTGGAAGCAACGACTGTAGACTTTTACTCTGTATTTCCTTTTTCCCTTTGTTTTTTAATGAAATGATAAATCGCCATGTGAATTTGTGGGAGTGCAACAAAGCCTGGCGTCACTACATGCTCTGCGATAATGCTCCTCTATCGATTCACAGAATTTGGATGGAACCTGAGCAAAAGTCAAAAGTTTCTGTTGCTGGTGTTGTTGTTGTTGTTGTTTTGTATCCAACAGATCTTTTGGGAGAAAAATTACAACTAAGCATATAGGCAGAGAGTTCCACTAACACAGATTATGAAAATTAAATGATTAAAAGACCATATTGTAATGGCTTTTCCTGTAGCGATAACATTTTGGATTTATATTATCCACCAAAGCCCCTAGGGTCACTTTAATTTTGCTTCACCGAGACCATTACCCAACGCAAAAAAAGAAGAAAGGTCCTGGGGGAGGGTGTGGGGAGACAGATTTATTGGAAGAAATTTCCCGTTTGAAAATACAAACCCTGGGTACATAACCAATGAACAAATCTTGCAGGGGGGACAGAAGGCTTGTGCTATAAACCAAAGAGACTGACACTGATTTTGAATCTACAGTCAACAGTGGTAAAAGACCCATCAGTTAAATAAATGTAATTTTTTTTCATTGATGCTACAAAACTCAATGCCTACTATGAGTCTGTCAGGCATGATGCTGCAACTCCAAGACACCTCGAGAGCAAGTTCAATGTCATTTTCCCAAGGGAGACCTTTCTTGTCCTCTGACCTAACTGTTCCCCAAAGGTTCCCTGTGTTGGAGGCATGGCTCCCTTGGTGGCAGGACTGGGAGGTGCACTGGCGCTGCAGAGGTGGAACCCACCAGGAAGTCCCACTGGCCACTGGGGTATGCTCTCCAAAAGGATTAAGGCAGATCCCTTACTAGTTCCCACAAGAGGAACTACAAAACCATGAACCTGGCCCGGTCTCTCCACGTCCTGGTTTGAGATGTGAGCACTCACCCCTACATGCACTCCCTCCACAATGTGACACCATCTGGCCTGAAGCCCACAGCACAGGCCACACCAACAGGGCCTACACAATCTTGGACTTTGAACTTCCAAAAGTGTGAGCTAAATAAACCTCCTTTTTCTCCATAAATTAGCCTGCCTCGGGTATTTTGTTATAGTGATGCAAAATGGAATAATGTGAGCTCCATATTTAAATCTGCAACCCCCTCACCTCACCTCTACTCTCACTGTACATCCAAACCACCTGGTGAGCTATCAAAAACCAGGAGACTCAGCCCTGGAGAGTCTGGCCTGGACTGGGCTGAGACCTCCTTTCAGAAGCTCCCCAGATTTTGTTGTAAAGCCAAGGTTGAGACCCACTGCCTTACCCACTTCCCATATGGTGCTGGTCCTCCCAGCATGCACCACCTTCTAACAGGAGCCATGATTTGCACGGCACCAGCTGCTGGACTGAGCATCTTGAGGGCAGGATATGGGTGCTTTGCTCACTGCTGAATCTCTACCTAGTGCCTGCACACTATAGGTGCTCAATCAAAAAACAGCATGAATCCTTCCCTCAGGGGCTCTACAACCTACTGAGGGAGACAGAAAGCCAACAAATTAAACAAATGAGAAGCCACAGTGGGTAAGCACGAAGCATCTATGTAGGAGCACATGCCAGGAGAGAAACTGGCCTACTTTGAGGCATCGAGGAAGTGACTCTGGGAGAAATGGAACTGGGTGGCAGCTTTCCAGAAAGAGGAGAGGGTGTGTGGAGAGAGAAGGGAGGAGGAAGAATGCGGCTCTGCTACGTGGACGGGGAGGAAGGGAGCAGCGCTGGGTCAGCACGTCTACGTGACATGAGGGTAACTGGGAGAAGCCCCGAGGCATGCCCACGCAGGGTGGTATCGGCAGTGGTTCACTCATGTTTTCTACCGACAGTACCACGGACAATTTGTATCCATCTGTCACAGTGCTGGAACATATTTAGGAAGCAAGACATCCATCCTACACTTCCAACCATCACTTCCATGCGCAGCGCCCTGAGCAATGCAGAAAAAGCCAAGCAACCTAATGACATGTGCCCCAGCAAAACTGCCAGGGGGACCCTGAGCAGCAGACCCAATGCCCCTCATCTCCTCCTGCACACCCTCCTTCAAACCACAGCCTCCACGCACCACAGGCAGGCCCACCCTGGCCCAAGGTCCCTCTCTCCACCTGAGCCCAGGTCATTCTGGGAGCTAGTCAATCAAATGCAGCTGGCACTACAGGCCCACACCACACCATCAGAACACTTGCCATTTCTCGCGGTCTAAAATAAAAAAAAAAAAAAGAAAGAAAAAAGAGCAGACTTGGGGGAAAAAAAGGTTTATTGGAAGAAATTTTACATTTGACAATAATTAGGAACTCTGGGTGAATCAGTAAATGAAATCAGAGTGAGCAACAAATACCAGAAAGCCAGTACTACCCTAAGAGGCCCATCTCTCCTGAGTCGTCTGGGAAGTTGCTAAGGGCCCACAGACAAGTTTTCTGATGGAGAACTCATTCTTATAAGTATCTTTGTATTAACCAAGTGTGTTTAAAGGTTATAAAATGCATGATTTGTTTTTCCACTTTCTCAAAGGACAGTGAACACAAATGATGTCACAGGTCATCTGAATGGTACTGCAGTTCACCAAGTATTTACAGAAGCTCTTGACGGTGGCAGGCATACACGTTCCTAGGTGCCGGGACCTGGGAGACACCCTCACTCCTGGGAATGGGGCCTGCTGTGTTTAAACTGCATGTGGTTTTAATTCTGGGCATTCCCTGTGTAACTTCCTGACCCACTTCTTTATGTCTGGGTTGCCAGTGTCTGTCCCTTCTTCTTTTGTGTGTGTGTGTGTGTGTGTGACAGGCAGAGTTAGACAGTGAGAGAGAGAGACAAAGGTCTTCCTTTTTCCGTTGGTTCACCCCCCAAATGTCCGCCACAGCCGGTGCGCTGCACTGATCCAAAGCCAGGAGCCAGGTACTTATCCTGGTCTCCCATGGGGTGCCGGGCCCAAGCACTTGGGCCATCCTCCACTGCACTCCCGGGCCACAGCAGAGAGCTGGACTGGAAGAGGGGCATCCGGGACAGAATCCGGCGCCCCAACCAGGACTAGAACCCGGGGTGCTGGCGCTGCAGGCGGAGGTTTAGCCAAGTGAGCCACGGCGCCGGCCCTGTCCTTTCTTCTCAGATCTGTCTGCAAGAATGCTGTTCTCCGCTTTCCATTTACTGCTTCTGATCTACTGTAGGGTGGGAAAGCCAGACAGGTGAGAACAGTGTCTCTAAAGTGAGATGAAGCACACTGCAGTGAGAAGCCCCACGTGATGCTGTGTAAGTCACCACACCGGTGACTAAGGGTGGTTTTCACGGCACCCGTCTCAGCTGGGCCAAGGTAGGGCAGTGCCACAGGTGCAAAAGCAGGGCCAGAAGTCAGGCAGCCTCAGCCCATAGGATCCCATGTGTGCTTCCAGGCAAGTGACTTTAAAAGACTCTCTGACTCAGTTTATAAAATGGGATCATCCTGCTAAGGAGACAAAAGATTACAGAAGATAGTAGCCACAGTACACTCTCAATAAGTTAATGGTTGCTGTTGCTATCACCAACATCAACTGGGCTCAACTACGTGAGTACCAACGGGAGATGGCTTCCATAATGCCTGCCACAGCCCACTTCCCCTAACCACAGCCCCTGCCACAGGAAACAACTTTAAGCTTTTGTTAAAAAAGGATGTCCACCCATGAAATCAAGAGTGGCTATGTGTCAGGGAAGTCCCTTCAATTATCAGGTCACCAGAGGGAACACGATCACTATGAAGTCGAATGCAGGGGCCTGGATCAAAGAATTCAGGAACAAACGGCCAGAGGTTAGCAGACACACCTGGGACAGAGGGGTTGCCCAAGAGAGACCTGCAGGCGCAGGACAGGGACAACTGGAGCAGTTCCAGTTCAATTTGTGCACCATGTCCCCTCATTCTAAGTCCTGTGCCCAAGCGTGACCTGAGTGAGTTTCTTCTCTTTGCAATGGAGGGGCCTTGCTGACCAGCTCAGAGAGACCCTGAGGAGCTGAGTTCCACCCATACAAGGCATTTCTCCAAATGTCACCCTTGTGCAAAAGTCAACTGCCCAAGGGAAAACCTGTGTTCTTACGTCAACCTGGGAACCAGGATAACATGACATCAAGCAAGTGTATGGCCGCCCCAGATACCACATTCCACCTGCTCCCACGCCCACCCTGGGCTGCCTGCAGATTCCAGCTTGAAGACCTCATGTAGGTCCTTCCGCAACCCACAGAAACAATGGCTACTGCGCGGGCAGCCCATATGGGTGCTGGTTCAACTCCTGGCTGCTCCACTTCTGATCCAGCTCCCTGCTAATGGACCTGAGAAAGCAACAGAGGATGGCCCAAGTTTAGACCCTCTACACCCATGGTGGGGAGGCCCGGATGAAGCTCCTGACTTCCGCCTGGCCCTGTCCTGGCTGTTGCAGCCATTTGAGGAGTGAACCAGAGGACGGAAGCAAACTCACATGCACTCTTGCTCACTCACTCACTCTCTCTCTCTCTCTGAAACTCCTCCTTTCAAATAAGTAATAATAATAAAAAAGAAACAATGGCTGAACTTCCTGGGCACCTACCATAATTTCCCAGGATTAAGGATCAAGGAAGAAATGAGTAGGGTTATTTCTGTGGCTTAGTTAAGAGCCAAATTAGGAAACTAAGTGAACCTATGTGGTGGAATAGAAAATGGGTTTTCATAATGACAAGAGCCAGCAGAGCACATTAGCATTTACAAGGCTCATTCACACACTCACCCTACCTTCTGGGATCTTCTTAATGAGTCCAGTTTCAGGCCTCCATTTTTACCTGTAGAAACTGAGGCTGGGAAATTAAAAAAAAAAAAAAAATCCAGGAATCCTTGGGAGTCAATTACTTTGCTGGTCCAGAGTCAAAAGTACTAATGGGCTTTTACAAAGGCAAAAGGGGCCTCACAAAAAATAACCCTGCAAATCTGTCGTTTCTATCACAAGCAGACACACTGCAAAGAACAGAACTAGGCATGAGCTTAGGGTCCACTTTGCTTCCTTCCCCAGTCACAGGAATCCCGTACTTGCATGCTCAGAAGCACCTTCTGTGAACTAGGAGTCAACAACCAAAGAGAAAACAGGCACCAAAGAGGCGATGAGCTGAAACAGCAGCTGAAAGAACCGACATCCGCCCAGGAGGACAGGAGGGCGGCTGACAGCCCAGGAAGGACGCCCGGAGAGCACGCTGGGGCTGCCGCTCAGGAAGAGGCAGCGAGGATTTTGGCTGTGGCAAAAACAAAACTTCAAAGGAAACCCAGTCGTGCAGCTTCAAAGACCCCCGGTAAGACCAATTAACACCTACCAATGTTTATCTAAGCAGTTATTTAGTGCCGGCTACTTTGTGAAGTGGGCACTCAACCTCACCTTAGAACAGCCACTGCCCCAGCGGGACTGGGTGGGGGCAAGGGGAAGGATTGTCCTGGTTTGGAGACAGGGATCCTAGTCAAGAAAACACTCACTTGAGTGAAGTTGATCTCAGACTTATTTCTAATGGGAAAAAGAGATGGGAAGACAATACCTGAGAAAAACAAACTAGCTAACCTACAGTACTGTTAGAAAAAATCATCCACTTAAAAATCCTGTCTTCAAAGATGACTGAATAGGACAGGAAAATGCTCTTAGGTAACGCTAACAAGAAAACAACATCCAAAAACACATCTGACTTGGATTTTATGAAACCAAAGCAAGGGCTCCAGGTCCAGTGCACACGCAGCTGGCACAAACAAGGAAATTAAGAAAAATGTGTTGAACTCATTCTGTAGTATTGATTTAATGATCATTAACATATCCATACAAGCTACTAGGAGATGTAAAGACAGAATGATGGAAACACTGGGGGAGGTGTGCTGAGTTTCACAACAAGGGTTAGCTCTCATGATAGCATTAGAAAAGAAACCTAAGGCCGGCGCCACATGAGTGACAGAATCCCTACTATTTGAGTCATCAGCACTGCCTCCCAGGGTCTGCATTAGCAGGAAATTAGAATCAGGAGGCAGAGTCAGAAAACAATCCCTGGCCGGTGCTGCGGCTCATTAGGCTAATCCTCCGCCTTGCGGCGCCAGCACACCGGGTTCTAGACCCGGTTGGGACACCAGATTCTCTGCTGTGGCCAGGGAATGCATTGGAGGATGGCCTAAGTGCTTGGGTCCTGCACCCCATGGGAGACCAGGAGAAGCACCTGGCTCCTGCCTTCGGATAGGCACGGCGGCCATTGGAGGGTGAACCAACGGCAAAGGAAGACCTTTCTCTCTGTCTCTCTCACTGTCCACTCTGCCTGTCAAAAAAATTAAAAAAAAAAAAAAAAGAAACCCAACTGCATTTCATTATCTCGTGCACTTTCCCAATTTCCCACAAAGTTTAGAGTTTTCCATGATCTGTTTTTTCTCTGAGGGGCCTGAGGTCCTGGGAGCAGTGATGAATGTTCCAGAAACAATCTTCCAGTGGGTCTGGCCTTTCCAGTCTATGGGATCACACTTCGTCCTGGGGCAACAGCACCTCTGCCCTGTCCCACAGGCTTATTTACAACCACAGAGAGAAAACCCTGCTGGGTGCTATTGGTGAGGGCAAAGGGGACGCCCAAGGATTGCTCATGAGCTTCCTCAGTTTACCCACAAGAGCTCTAGGACAGAAGGGAAAGTTGAAAGTTGAATCCACACGGACAAAGTCACAAGGCATCCAGGATGGAAGAGTTTCAGGAGCTCAATGCTGAAATGTCAGAATGAGAGGTCATCTCTATCACATTGCTGGGCTGTGTATTTTCCTGTAGGAACACGCTGATAAAGGAAAGGACTAAGAAATAAAAGATCTGATACACAAACATCTGACTCACCTCAACTTGTTGAAAACTGTCTTGGAAATAGGTCGAAATTTTGTTTCATTCTTTAAGAAAAAGAGGGAGTTTGGAATGTGAGACCTCTGGCTAGAGCAGTTTACTCACTAGATGTTGAGCTGGTTACCTGATCCTCCCAGGGCCTATATTCTCATCTGTAAAATGAACACACCTCATTCTGTGGTTGAAAGGCTTAGGTGAGCTAGTAGGGTAAATGCAAATAACAGGCACTGTATAAATCTCCCAGTTGGCAGGGAGTTCCTGTTTATTACAGGACCTTGGTCAAGGTGGAGGAGCTTCAAAGTCAATACAGCAAGCTATGTAGCTCTCGGAAACATGAGACTTCAAGTTTACACTTGAATATGAAACAAATTCAGGAGACTGCAGTATCTGAAGACCACTTTGCCTTGCCTGGTTCACTCTGAATTCTCTGGGCTACTAAGTAAAGGAGCAGTAGACCTCAGTAGAATCAACTGGGCACTAGGACCCTGGAAACCTGAGTTGTGGCCCATGCTCAGCCACTCACAAGCTGTGTAGCCTCAGGCCAACCACCTCACTATTGGCCTAAGTTTAGTCACTGGTCAAAAAGCCTGACTTGGGGTTGGTGCTGTGGCACAGGTTAAAGCCACAACCTGCAGTGCTAGCATCCACGTGGCTGCTGGTTTGAGTCCCAGCTGCTCCACTTATAATCCAGCTTCCTGCTAATGCACCTGGGAAAGCAGTGGAGGATGGCCCAAATCCTTGGGTCCCTGTACCCCTGTGAGAGATCCAAAGAAAGCTTCTGGCTGCTGGGTTCAGCCCAGTGCAGCCTGGTCATTGCAGCTAGTTGGGGAGTGAACCAGAGGATGGAAGATCTATCTTTCTCTCTCTCTCTCTCTTTGTCTCTCCCTCTCTCTGTAACTCTGCCTTTGAAGATGGTTATGAGCAAAGCAGCCAGGCCCTACTAGGCACATCCTGTGGTGTGAGGTTGGCATACACAAGGTCTTTACCAGCAGGGTGTAGCACTGTGTTCTGGAAAGGCCCAACTTCAAGCTTTCTGGGCAAAAGAGCAATCACCACCTGAGTGTATGGCATCTCTCTTTCTGCCAGTTCTGTACAGCCCGAAGCTGCTGTCTCAGGCAAGCAGGGCCTGACCAAGCCACAGTAAAAAGTCATGATCTGTATGGTGAAATCCTGCAGGCCCCTAGCTTAGGTCATAGATTCCAATGAAAATCATCATTTGCTAGACTGGAATCAAAATACAACTGTCCCCAGATGTAGCACAAACACCCCAGCCTTTCTCCAGGAGTCCTCGTGAATGGGGCTCTCAGGTGTGCTTCAGAAAACAGGTTCAGATAGAGGTGAGAAAGAGGAGCGCAGAGAAAACTCGAACCTTAGGGTCACAGACGCACTTGCCAACTTCACCATTTTGCGGAGGGCTGGCCTTAACGTTTATTTTTCGACTATGCTCATATGGCTTATTTGAGAAACGCTTTTGTGCTGTGGCACACCTGTGGGAGAAAGCCATTAATGTTTTACACTGAAAATCTAAGAATCTCAATTGCCACCTGTCATTATGGAAAAGGAAAATATGCACCTAAGGTCCACTGCTGGAGACTGCCTTGCTGAGGTTTCTGTTAAAATAGTTGGGATTCTGGGGGTTAAAAAAAAAAAAAGTCACTTAACATTCCTATTGTCTTGTGCACATTTTCTTTTTGCTATGAATGCATCCGAATCCAAGTTACTGTTCAGTGGATTCACCACAGCCCATCCCCTAAACCCCTTAGGGTCACACAGAAAGTTCCAGAACCTCCTCTCAGACTAAACAGCTCCAGGGTCCTACCCACCACAGCCAGCAATCAAGGCAAAGTGGAAGCCCCAGAACAAGAGTTCCCGAATCTGCTGAAGATGCCCTTGGCAGGAAATGTCTATCAGGCCCCAAAACCACAGGGCAAATTGTGTATGAGTTGGTGGTGGTGTTGTACTGACAAAGTCCCCCCAGGTTTTCATCAGGTTCCCAGAGGATTTCACAAGAAAGCCCCTGAGAAGCCACCCATGACGATGGCCTAGAGGGTAGAGAGCTTCCAAGGGTGCACAGTGCTGGAAACTGGAGAATGTTGGTCAAGGAAAAATTCGGGAGGTCTGTATTCTAGGGCAACCTGTCACGGACCAGTTTTGTTTTTTTTTTTTTTATATTTATTTATTTATATATTTGAAAGTCGGAGTTACACAGAGAGAGGAGAGGCAGAGAGAGATCTTCCATCCGATGATTCACTCCCCAATTGGCCGCAGCGGCCGAAGCTGCACTGATCCAAAGCCAGGAGCTTCCTCCAGGTTTCCCACGTGGGTGCAGGGGCCCAAGGACTTGGGCCACCCTCCACTGCTTTCCCAGGCCATAGCAGAGAGCGGGATCGGAAGAGGAGCAGCTGGGACTAGAACCAGCGCCCGTATCAGATGCTGGCACTTCAGGCCAAGGCATTAACCCACTGAGCCACAGCGCCGGCCCCACTGACTAGTTTTGTGACCTTCAGCAGAAACACATCCTGGCCCCCAGTTTGTACTCCCGTAAAACAAGGATGCTGGAAGCTGAATGATCACTTGCTTTCGAGACTCTCAAAGATACCAGGGCTGTGAGGTATGGCGGCAGCACACACAGGAAAAGGGAGAAGTCAAAAAGACCCGCACAGAATCTTGCCTGTTCCCAGCAAAGCTACTTAAAATGTTCACCACTGCTTTCCTTGGAGGGGTCAAAGATAGAAACCACCTTTCGTTTCCCTCTCTCTCGTCTAGTTTCAGATAGTCAAATTTGAAGTTTCGCAATCATGCCCTCTGGAGGGATTTGAACTGTGAAGTTCATACAAAAATACAGCAATTCTGTAAAGATGCCTAAGAAGCTCAGAAGATGAAAAACAGGAAGAATTTCCCTAAAGCCTCGTTACAAATCATCTAATCACTGCAGCGACATTTTAGCTGGTGTCATCTACATCTGTTAAAACATGTTACTGATGGAAATTAATTATGGGTGTCATAAAAATGGATGTTTTAATATAATCCTGAAAGTCTGGGTCAAGAAGTGCAAGAGAAATTCATTTTCTCTCTGTTCCAAGAGAAAAGTATTTCTGTTCATTCTATGTAGCTCTTGTTGACCAATTAGCAATAAGTCTTCATCAGCAATAGTGCTACAGTCACTAAAAATAACTAAGTTCTTGGCCGGCGCCGCGGCTCAATAGGCTAATCCTCCACCTAGTGGCGCCGGCACACCGGGTTCTAGTCCCGGTCGGGGTGCCGGATTCTGTCCTGGTTGCCCCTCTTCCAGCCCAGCTCTCTGCTGTGGCCAGGGAGTGCAGTGGAGGATGGCCCAAGTGCTTGGGCCCTGCACCCCATGGGAGACCAGGAGAAGCACCTGGCTCCTGCCTTTGGATCAGCGCAGTGCGCCAGCCGTGGCAGCCACTGGAGGGTGAACCAATGGCAAAAGGAAGACCTTTCTCTCTGTCTCTCTCTCTCACTATCCACTCTGCCTGTCAAAAAAAATAATAATAATAATAACTAAGTTCTTAATTGATACATCTATATCTATATATATATATTCTGTGGTATCCTCACTTGGCCATAATAGCACACATTTTCAATGTAATTATCAGATCCCATAAATTCAAAGCAAACTTAAATGTGGTTACTTAGGGGAGCAAATTAAATTGCAGCCTCTTCATAGGCATTTGCTAATAAATGAGAGAGGTCGAAGAAAACTGATTGTGTTTTTACAAGCTGTCACCAAACGAGCGCTTGGAACACCTCTGAAGCTGTCGCCCTCTCCACAAGCCTAACCTAACGTCCAAGCTGATGAAGCTAAAGTCACGTGATGCGTCGGTATGTGGAGAAAACCTACACAGACCATTCTATATGCCTGACCCCAGGGCCACCTTCCTCATAAGCCTTGGAGACACCTGCATTTGATTGGAGAAGCTGTGCATCTCCCACAGGTAAGATCATCTTCTAGGAAGCAACAGTATTAGCAGTGCAGCTGTAGCTCTTACTCCAGAGCACAGTGCACATTGCTGGTTCTGCTAGTGTGTTTCTTCCGCATTTCAGAGTTTCGGCTGCACTTCGTTTGTCCCAAAGTCAAAAATCAAAGGTGATGATGCTTGCAAGCACCATTTCTCTAACATAAAGAGCTCTGACACCCTAATGAGAGTAACAGGTCACAACTGCAGGAACACCCAGCTAGCAAATACACCCACTGTGCATCCTGTCTCATTGAGCAACAGTAGGGCTGCAAGGGATGCAGGAGGAGAAGAGAAAGAAAACCCAGACGTGACCCTGCTGCAGGAACCCCAGCTTGGGAAAAAGAGCAAACTAACTCTCCTACTCACTGCCACTTTTGAGATGAGACTCAATCCCAGGGTCCCGACCGCATGTGGTCTTTAAACACAAATCAAAACAATGGTGTGGGTACCCAATTTATTGACCCAATCACAAAGGAGTCAAAAATTAGTTAAATTTAATTTGCAGTGACTAAAGTTTCAAGGAAATCAACCCCACCTTTCTTCATTGCTAATCTCAGGGGGAAAAAAAAAAAGCTTCCATTCAGCAGAAAATGTGATTTCATACTTACTTTGGGAATAAGAGGGAAAAGAAGATTTAATTGTTGGATTGGACTGAGGGCTTTTCTCAAATAAATAAAAAATTCAAATTTCCTAAAGCGGAATGTCGGCTGCAGCTCCTTTAGACAAGGAAGAAGAACACCAGGAGCCTTCTACAAAATTCAGTGAGACACTTGGGAAGACATAGTAAGGCTAGACTTCCTCTCCAGTTCCTTCACCAAAAACCAGACAAAGAAATTCCTGAAAGGCTACTAGCATTTCTTTCTTACAAGCCCCCACAGGAACAGGTCAATGTAAGTGCTGCATAAACAAAGCAGTTCATTTCCAAGCGTAGCTGAAGTTTCTTTTGTTAAGAAAATTAAATTCATTGCAACTGCGCCCCACATTCACACATAACTGCCCGGGAACAGGAGTCAAACATGGATTCCTAATAGAGTCTCACCTCGGGCTCTTCTTGAGCTTGAAAAGCACAAGGTGTTGGGGATTGGGGACTTTCTCCTGCCCTCTCTATAATCAAGTATGGAAAGACTTTAATTTCCCTTCCAGCCACTCCCACAGAGGCCAGGGTGTCTGAGGAAGTCCACAGCCAACAATCAAACCCTTCTGTTCAGCACCGCTTTCCCACCGTAGCCCCTTCCTGTTCCAATCAGGTTTGTAGAGTATTTCCCTATTCTGCATTTCATGAATCAATTGCAAAATCTGCCAACCTCTGCCAGTTCCTCTTACGCTCAGCTGAGAGGTTCCCCTGCCTTCCCTGGGCAGCACAAGGCTGCTCTGGTTTTTAGCTGGCGTAACGTGGAAATGCACTGTAGGAGCTCACTAACTCTTTCCCAGCCAGATCTAAGTGAGAGTCTGGGGTGCCAGCCCCAGCCACCAGGAAACTAACCCACCAAGCTCAGGTTAAAGCTGATTTGTAGACTCTGGCTTTGACCCCAAATCCAGTGTGTCAGTTGGTGTCACCGGGAAGGAAGAGGAAGACTCAAAAGGGCTACAAAGTAACCAACTCAGTTACTTAGCAACTAGACAAAACTTGCCTCACTACAGAGGGTAGGAGGTATCTCACACCCATTCAAAGGGTAGCAGTCTGCGATTTATATGCAAATAGATAAAGACAAAGGAGAAAAGGAAATCTAAATTAGTAGCCAGAGTTTACAGCTGTGGGACAGAGCCCCAATTTTTTAAAAAAACAGTTTCTCCTAAGAAAGACATTGGATATTCATCTATGAATGAATGAATGAATGAATGAACCAACAACCCAAGGAATCCAAGGCCACAGGCCCCAACAAGCTCACAGTTCCCCTTCATGAAAGTCAAGGCCACGGGGGAGGAAGCAGATGGGCACACAAGTTTGGGAGCTGAAATTAAAACACCTTCCACCACTACCAGGCATTGGAGGTTCATGGAAAGAGGACAGTGTGTGGCTGAGAAACTCCAGGAGAAGCAGGCACTCCCGCTCCTGAGAAACACACACAAAGCATCCACCTGGGGGAGGGTCTTGGTCAGGGGGTAGACACATGCCTTCGCTGGGATCTGGACATCGCCCCAGACCCCACGTCCCAGGGCCACAGGGGAAGCATGGTTTCCAAACTTGGGGCAAACCCCCACCCGGCACAGGAGACAGGACCCTGCCTCGCAGGCCTCCTAGACAAGAGGGGAAAACTGTCAGCTCCTGGGCACCGGAACCAGGCTGTGCAGCGTGCCCCAGGAGCTCAAACTCCCGGCGCTCATCTCCGAGCTACCCACACCTGAACCAGGCTGCTTGGTCCCGGGCTCCGAGCGGGAAGGCACAGAACCCATGAGGGGCTCTGGGTCCTCACTCCCACCCCCAACCTCACACCTGGCCCAGCCTGGGCAGGGCCACTTACTTCTCATACTCGGTGTTGTCTCTGTCACAGCGAGAATCCTTGTGCTTTTGCCAGTCTTTGCCATGCTTGCAGGTGGTGAGGAGCAGGACGTCCTCCCCGTTGTGGACGTGATATAAGGCATTCCTGGTGTCTGAACCTATCCCTGTCAGGTATCTCTTCCCCTTGAAGACCAGCATGTACTTCCGGAGAGGAGGGATGGTGTTAAACTTCAAAAACCCCCTCTCCCCTCCTGTCCTGGGGTGATCCTTGGAAAACAGGGGAATGGAGACATCAAAGTTGGGTCGGAAGTTTTCGGTGCTGATGCTGGCCTTGGCCAGCATCGCCTGGCCGATGTCAAACCCCACGTCCTCGGTGTAGTCGGGCCAAGTGCCGGAATATAAATTAAAAATTAAGTGATTCCTACCATTGTTCCACAAGTGGAGACTCTGCACTTTGGATCTCAGGTTGTGCACATACTGAGGTGACAACTGGTCTCTGTCTAAAGTATCCAGACTCAGGACAAAGAGGCACGCCTGGCTGGGATCCGAGGTGTAGAACCTGGAGCCCTCGATGGCCGCTAGGATGTTTTGGTAACTTTCGGCGATTTTCTCCCCCTTCTGCTGCGGGTAGACGTACACTTTGAAGCCGTTTTTCTTGCAAAGGGTGAAATCGAAGCAGGACTCCATGCGGCACTTCTTGCCTCTGTAGATGCTCGAGTTGGCGTCTCGCTTCTGCCGGGGGGAGAGGTGCACGCTGGAATCCTCGTTCTCCAACTGCTCCCAGGGAACGAAGGGGCGCAGCGCGTCCGGAAAGCGGGGCCAGAAATGATCCGGACCGGGCTGGTGCAAGCCATTCCGACCGCTGCGCTCCTCTCTCCGGCTGTGGCTCCTCGATGCCCTAAACTGCAAGCCTCCGAAATAAAACAAAAGGGCGAGACAAGAGCCAGCTGAGAGCAGGATGAAATAGCGTTTTTTGGCCTGCATGTGTCCTGCCTGGGTCACGAGGATTGTAAATAAACACAAGAATCACCCAAGTTTCCCAATCAACACTTTCAGCTCCAGTCCGCCATCTTCCCGCCTGTAAAGACTTCAAACTCTCCGCTCCCACCTTCTCTGGATGCCTTTCCCCAAGCCGTGGACTGATCCAGCGCATGTGGGCGATTTCCTTAACTTTCTCCCCTTCGGTCTTTCATCTTCGGGTCGCACAATGCACGGGAGACGGCGGGGCGGAATACCTCGCACCCAGGGCGGGCGAGCAGCGGACTGCAATTCTCGTGCATGCAACAAGACGGAGGAAAAAAGAAAAGCGAGGGGCGAAAAAAAAAAAAAAAAAAAGCAAACGCTCCCGGCGCCCGATCCGCGGCAAGCCGAAGTGGTCGCCTCGCCTCTCCCTCCGATCGCTCTCCGCGGCGTGGAAGGCGAGCCCCCGGGAAAGCAACTTCAACTCATCCACACTCCCGTGTGCACAGCGCTCCGCTCCCCACAAGGCGGCCGCTCCGGGGCTCCCGGGCCGGCTAGTGCATCCTGCAGCTGGGGCGCCGTAACCTCACAAATCCCTGCATCTCTCTGTCTTCCCTCCTGCAGCGACTCCGCCGGTGTTTACTCTGCGCTCGCGGGGCCGGCCCCGGCACTCGCGGCGGCCCGGCGGGCGGGCGGGCGGCGGCTGCGGGCGGCGCTGGGCGGCGGCGACGGCGGCGGCGCGTCCTCCCCGCGGGCAGAGCCGGCCCCGAGCGGCGCTTCGCAGGCCCCCGCGCGATCGCCGCCGACCGCCGCGTTCGGTCGCCGAGTGTTACCCGGTTCTGAATGTTACACTTACACATTCCATTCCCGACACGACAGCGCTGACCTCATCCATCCACGCAGACCGCGCTGCCATTGGCCGAGCGTCACGTCCGGGGGGGGCGGTGCTTCCGCTGCGCCCATTCATAACCCCCCGGCCGCGGCCGCGGCGCCGGCGACCGTGGGGCCGCGCGGGTGCCCCTCGCGGGGAGAGCCGGGCGTCCCGAGCGCGGGGCGGCCCCGGGCGAGCGCCCCGCGGCGCCTCGGCGCGCGCAGGCCCCGAGACCCGGCGGTGCCCAGCCGGGAAGTGGCGCCGCCCGGAGGTGCCCGCGGAGACGCGGCGAAGGCGGGACCGGCCGGGGCCCGCGCGGCTCGCCTCGCTCGGCTCGGCTGCCCCGGGCGCTCCCGGCGCCTCCTGGAACGCCTCCCAGAGCGGGGAGGCGGAGAAGGTGCAGGTTCCTTGGAAATGGGGCAGTGGGAGAGCGCCCGAGGGGCGGGGAAGGAGGGGAAGACTTCGGAGACAGCCAACCCACCTGCGAGCCGCCGAGGCCCAGTATCTGAGTATTTCTTACAAAGCGTGGAATCCGCATCCCTGTTCCTCTACGTAGCCCATCTCTCTTTTTTCTTCTTTCCTAAGGCGACACCGCAGTCCCCAGGAATAAAGAATGATCACACTGCTGCCTGCGTGCCTCTGTGGGGAACACCTGTCCTCCCCCCACTCCTAGCACCCCCCCCCCCCGTCTGCAGCCCAGGAAAGCTGCTGAGAGATTCAGTCACAATGCCCACAGACATTTTCTGATAGCTGAGGAAACTGGTTAACTTCAGCTTGTCCTACCCTAAGAGCGATGCTGTTTCTCTCTTTGTGATGGGTGTGATGGTAGTTTTAAAAAGATGTCTCTTAAGGATGGGTGACCAGTAGAACTGCCAACCAGCCCAGCTGTGGCGGGAAACTCGAAGCAGAGAATGATCCTAATTACAGTCAGTAGGAGATGGTGGGTTCCTCATTAAGTTGACTTCCAAGGTCCCAGCCCCTCTAAAAGCCCACTACGTCCACACACCCACCCCCGCAAAGTGCTAGGTGCCTAGCAGAATCTGTGGGCCAAGCCCAGCTCTCTGGCCTCACAGGCTGATAACACCTCCCACCCTCAAGTCCTGGGGCCTGGCCAAGCTGGACACACAGTTGCCTAGAGCAGCAAGCTGTTTAGTGATTGTTTATTATGGGAGGGACTGGGAGGGAAGAACCCTACTTGCCTGAGGCCACAAAAAAAAAAAGAAAGAAAGAAAAGATCACCCAGCTGGGTGTGAATGAAGGCAGGGTTGTAACCAGGCAGGGTGAAATGGTACAGTGGAAACATTTCCGCATCTGTTGTTTCAGATTTGTTTTAATAAAGGGGGAAGGGGTGTGGGTGGTACATCACTGTACATTCCTGAAACCTCTCCCTGTTTCTAACCTGTGAGAGATGAGGCAGCCTGTCCAGATTTGACTTGTGCACCCTGCACAGTCTGGGGAGGCCTGGGATGGGAAAGAGGATTCGGTCATCTTCCAAGTGCGATGACAACGAGGCAGATAAATGCGGTGATGGAAACCACATGTGACCCACAGCTCCCCCGAGCCTGGGGAGGAGGCTGAGAACAGTGGTGCAGGCAGAGCAGGGTGCGGACAGATGCGTTCCTGGGGAAGTTGCAGCCCTCTGGATCCTACCCATGACCTTAGGGGGAGCTGGCACCCTCCTTGCCCCCTTGTGGGCTCTTCCTGCGTTGGCACGTGTTTCTTGCCTTTCCCGCCTAGCTGTGGCTGATTCTCCCATCCCACGCACCATTGTTACCACCACCACCACCCACCCACCCACCCCACATTCCACATTACTGCACAGTGTGAGAAAAACTTTGGTCCTGGAAATGAAGGCAGGCATGGAGCCAGAACTGGGAGCTGCCATTCCTGGTGCCTTGAGTATGTGTCTTAATCTCACTGAACCTTGGTTTCTCATCTGAAAAGTCAGAGTAGAAGACCTTTGCTGCCAGCCTCTTTGCATTTGTAAACTGTAAATCGCTCCACATGTGTAGCATCATTAGCCTCAATTCCTCATTTCAAGATCCAACTGGAATCTAAAGTAGCCCCTACAATGGCATCATCATTGCATCTCCCTCTGTTTTATTTTTTTCCTCGCCCTTCTCATTAGCTGAAATCGCTCTCATTTGCTCATTTCCTGCCTGTGTTTCTTCACTCTGAGAAGAGCTCTCTGAGAGGGAGAGCAGTCTGCCCTCCCGATCCCCAGTGCCTCAGGCAGTTCCTGGCACTTGGGTGCGGTCCAATCGCTGATTTGAATGAATGGACAAATTACTAAATTTCAGCTTTACCCCAGCACTTTGAACAGGCTAGAAAAGAACGATCCCCCTAAGTTCAGGCACCAAAAGCAAAACAAACAAGTGGACTGAATCAAACTAAAAAGCTTCTGCATGGGAAGGGAAACCACCAACAAAATGAGAAGGCGACCTATGGACTGGGAGAAGATTGATATGAGCCCTACATGTGTTAAGGAATTAACATCCAAAATATTCATACAACTCAATAGCACATAATAATAACAATAATATGATTTTTAAATGGGCAAAGGCAGTGCTGTGGCCCAGGTAAAGCTGCTGTCCACAGCGCTGGCATCCCATATGGGCTCTGGGTCCTGTTCCTGAGGCTCCACTTCCAATCTAGCTGTCTGCTAATGAACCTGGGAAAGCAGCAGCAGATGACCCAAGTGCACTCAGGTTGGAGACCCTGAAGAAGCTCCTGACTCTTGGCTTCGGCTTGGCCTAGTCTCAGCCATTGTGGCCATTTGGAGAGTAAACCAGTAGATGAAAGATCTTGCTCTCTCTCTCTCTCTCTCTCTGTAGCTCTTTCAAATAAATAAAAATAAAGTCTTTTTTAAAATGGGCAAAGGATCTAGAAAGATGTTTTAAAAGAAGACATACCAAAGTCCAATGGGTACATGATACTCAACATCACTGACCATCAGGGAAGTGCAAGTTACAACTACAATGGGGTACTGCTTCAATGCTGTTTGGATAGCTGTGATCAAAAAGACAAGAGACAACACTTGGGGAGGTATGGAGAAAAGGGAACACTATTGGTGGGACTGTAAGTTAGTATAGCCACTGTGGAAATGGAGGTTCCTCAAACAATCAAAACTAGAACAATGATACAATCCAGCAAAACCTGCTTCTACATACATACCCAAATTCATAAGATCAGTTTGCTGAAGAGATGTTCACACTCCCATGTTCACTGCAACATCATGTACAATAGGCAATTGATGATGGCTAAATAAAAGGCGGGGCATTTAAATGACGGAATGTTATTCAGCCACTCAGAAAATGAAGTCCTGCCATTGGAGACGGACAGATAAACCTGGAGACTATTATGTTACATGAAATAAACCAGGCTTAGAAAGACAAACACCACCACCTAATCTCACGCTTCTATGTGGGTTCTCACAAAGTCAAGCTATGTAACAGAGCCAGAGAGTGGAGCGGTGGTTGTCAGAGGCTAGGGCTTGGGAATGGGGAATCACGGTTCAAAGAGTATAAACTCCAGTTCCGAGATGAGTAAGTTGGTGATTGCAGCCGGTGATGCTGTGCCACAGACTTGGAATTTGCTAAGAAGGTAGATCTTTAAGTCTTCTCATAACCAAAAAATGTAACTGGGTGACAGGTGTGTTCATTAGCTTCATTATGGTAATCTTCCCATGGTGTGCATATATATTGAATGATCATGTTATACATCTATTTTTATTTATTTATTTTTATACACCTATTTTTAAATGTATACAATTTTTGTCAGTTATACCCCCAATAAGGCTGGGATGTAAAAGTAAAAAAAAAAAAAAAAAAAGACCTCAGGGTAGTCCCTCAAACCAGGACTGAGTCTCTCATTTGAGACATTAACCAGGAATATCTTTTTTTTTAATATTTATTTATTTGAGAGTCAGAGTTACACAGAGAGAGGAGAGGCAGAGAGAGAGAGGTCTTCCATCTGATGGTTCACTCCCCAACTGGCCGCAACAGCGAGAGCTGCGCCGATCCAAAGCCAGGAGCGTCTTCCGGATTTCCCATGCAGGTGCAGGGACCCAAGGACTTGGGCCATCTTCTACTGCTGTCCCAGGCCAGAGCAGAGAGCTGGATAGGAAATGGAGCAGCCGGGTCTCGAACCAGTGCCCGTATGGGATGCCAGCGCTTCAGGCCAGGGCGTTAACCCTCTGCACCACAGCGCCAGCCCCCCAACCAGTGATATCTTAACAGAGTTCAAGTTCAGCTATTAAAATCCTTTAACAGCATAATGTCAAATTGTATAACTCTTCTGGTCAAACTCCTCAGGGGATTTCAGTATTTCTCAGACTGAGAGCCAAACTCTTTACAATGCCCTTCAATGTCCTACACGATCTTATCTAACTGGCCACCTAATCTGTCGCTCCCCGTCTTCATGGGGGAACGACACTAAGCCCTGCCTAGGCTTCATATCCGAGTCACGGCACCATTATGTCGCTCCCCCTCTTCGTGGAGGAACGACACAGGACCCTGCGCTGTTCTTTCATCTGCTCGGCCCTCCCCAGGTTTGCTACTATCCCTTCCACCTCCGTGGAAGGGCAGTTCCCCCTGGCCACATTCCCCACTTCCGCAGGGGAGCGGCACACCACCGGCCGGCTCTCTCGGGGGCTGCACAGGTGTTCCTTCAGCTAGATGTTCCTCTTAGATGTTCCTGGTGAATGCCGTCTCTCTCCTCCTTTATAGTCCTCCTCCGCCAATCCTAACTCGGCTGCCCACACGCCGAGTACGCTGCTCTCCTCCAATCAGGAGCAGGTCCTACAGTTTATTGGTTGAACTGGAGGCAGCTGCGTAGAAGCTGTTTTCTCCTCTCCCAGCGCCATATTGTGGGAGAGCAGATGCATAGAATAAGTCTTAATTCCAGTAACAATATAGTCCGAGTTGCTCCCCACAGTGGGAGAGCAGATGCATAGAATAAGTCTTAATTCCAGTAACAGTATAGTCCGAGTTGCTCCCCACACTAATCAAACCATGTCCTGCCTGGAACTCTCTCTCAGCAACCCAATGTACTTCCTCTCTCCACCCAGGTTTATTACTTTTGTCTTTCTCATAAATGCCAAACATGTCCTCGCCTCAGGGCCTTTGCATATCCTTTTCTCTGCCAATCTGCTCTCAGTATCTGCATGGCACACTCTCATTTCCTTCAAATCTCCTCAGATACTTTCTTACTATTAAGACATTCTGGGCCGGCGCCGCGGCTCACTGGGCTAATCCTCCGCCTAGCGGCGCCGGCACACTGGGTTCTAGTCCTGGTCGGGGTGCCGGATTCTGTCCCGGTTGCCCCTCTTCCAGGCCAGCTCTTTGCTGTGACCAGGGAGTGCAGTGGAGATGGCCCAGGTGCTTGGGCCCTGCACCCCATGGGAGACCAGGAGAAGCACCCGGCTCCTGGCTCCTGCCATCGGATCAGCGCGGTGCGCCGGCCGCAGCGTGCCGGCCGCGGCGGCCATTGGAGGGTGAACCAACGGCAAAGGAAGACCTTTCTCTCTGTCTCTCTGTCTCTCTCTCTCACTGTCCACTCTGCCTGTCAAAAAAAAAAAAAAAAAAAACCAATGGATAGAAGGTCTATCTCTGTATTTCTCTGTCACTTTACCTTTCAAACTGGAAAAAAAAAAAAAAAGACATTCTTTGGCCCCCTTAATAAAATAGGATGGTCATTTTCCTATTCCCTCACCTTGCTTTATTTTTCTCCTTATCATTAATCAATGCCTCCCATACTATATATTGACTTGTTACTTTATTATTTATCTATTGCATCAAGACATGAACTCCAGGGGTCTGGCTTTTTTGATTTGTTTGTTTTGGTTCTTGTCTATATCCCTAAGCACTAACATTCATTCAAGCCCTGTTTAATTTCCTCTTTCAGAAGTAATTCTTCCTCAGGACTGACTAAATACATGGGGAAAAAATGTATGACATACGAGAACCCAAAAGATGTGAATTCTCGTCTTACTTCTGCCACTCTCTAACCTTGAGGGAGTCACTTCTCCTCCTTAAGCTTCAGTTTCTCACTGGTAAAGTCAGGAACAGTTATAATATCTATCATGCGTAGCTCACTGGATCACCGTGAGAACCAATGGAGGGCAAAGGAATAGCATATGAGAAAGTCCTGTGCAGTCCACAGTGCGCATGGTGACTATGAGATTTGACCAGCACACTTTTGGACAAATATCGACACAAGGACATGGGATCATGTTTGCAAGTCAACAGCATTAAATCTAGGGAGTGTTGCCCAGCAAACATACAACCGTTTCCAGATGTTCTGTGAACTCTAGAATGGTCATTGGCTATTATAAATAGGAAACAGGAAGAAGGAAAACTCATAATAGAAGAAAAACAAAGGAGACCTTTGTATAAAGCGCCATAGGCACAAATGCTTTTCAAAAGTCTATTTTTCAAGGGTCTATAGCTACTACTACTAATTTTAGCAGCTATAAGAAAAAAATTATTCATTGCATATTGAAAGTGATGTGTTCAAATTCTCTAAAATGTGGGTATTTGGCCTTGTGGTTAAGAAGTCCCTCAAGGTGCCTACATTCCACATCAGCGTGCCTGCTCCCCGGTTCTAGCAATTTGTTGCAGGGTCCTGCACGCCCTGGGAGGCAGTGATGGTGGTTCAAGCGACTGCAGTGCCCAGCCCGAGATGCTGCAGGTATCTGGGGAGTGAACTGGCTCATGAGAGCTCACTCTCTCGCTCTCTCTCCCTGTATCCCAAATAAACAAAAAAAATTTTTTTAAAGATTTACTTATTTATTTGAAAGTCAGATTTACAGAGAGAGAGAAGGAGAGGCAGAGGCAGAGAGAGAGAGAAGTCTTCCATCCACTGGTTCTCTCCCCAATTGGCCACAACGGCCAGAGCTGTGCCAATCTGAAGCCAGGAGTCAGGAGCTTCCTCCAGGTCTCCCACATGGGTGCAGGGGCCCGAGGACTTGGGCTGTCTTGTACTGCTTTCCCAGGCCATAGCTGAGAGCTGGATCAGAAGAGGAGCAGCTAAGACTAGAACCAGTGCCCATATGGGATGCCGGCGCTGCAGGCAGTGGCTTTACCCACTGCCCCACAGCTCTGGTCCCAAAAAAATTTTTTTTTTTTTTTTTTGCCAGGCAGAGTTAGACAGTGAGAGAGAGAGAGAGAGAGAGAGAGTTATAGACAGTGTGAGAGAGAGACAGAGAGAAAGGTCTTCCTTCCGTTGGTTCACTCCCCTTAATGGCCGCTACGGACAGCACTGTGCCAATCCGAAGTCAGGAGCCAGGTACTTCCTCCCAGTCTCCCATGCGGGTGCAGGGACCCAAGCACTTGGGCCATCTTCCGCTGCCCTCCCGGGCCACAGCAGAGGCTGGACTGGAAGAGGAGCAACCGGGACTAGAACCCGGTGCCCCAGCTGGGACTAGAACCCGGGGTGCCAGCGCCGCAGGCAGAGGATTAGCCAAGTGAGCCAAACGAATTTATTTTATTTATTTATTTATTTATTTATTTATTTATTTTGACAGGCAGAGTGGACAGTGAGAGAGAGAGACAGAGAAAAAGGTCTTCCTTTGCCATTGGTTCACCCACCAATGGCTGCCGAGGCCGGCGGGCTGTGGCCAGTGCACCACGCTGATCCAAAGCCAGGAGCCAGGTACTTCTCCTGGTCTCCCATGGGGTGCAGGGCCCAAGCACCTGGGCCATCCTCCACTGCACTCCCTGGCCACAGCAGAGAGCTGGCCTGGAAGAGGGGCAGCCGGGACAGAATCCGATGCCCCGACCGGGACTAGAACCTGGTGTGCCGGTGCCGCAAGGCGGAGGATTAGCCAAGTGAGCCGCGGCGCCGGCCCCAACGAATTTATTTTTAAAAATGTAACCATACTTTGACTGGTAAGGTGATTGTTCTTCATAAAGTTATGGACAATTTTATTTGACGTAGGCATGTTTAATATTTTGGTGCAATGTGCTGAGGTTTCTGAAAGCACTCCCAGCTCCTACAAAGACTAGAAACTCTGCAGGGTATACCCTACAGTCGGCTGTAGGAGATAGAAAAAGGCAAGCAAGTTGAAGACCAATGAGGCATCAGGGAGAAGTAGAGAGATTCCCATCCAGGAAACAAGACCCCTCCTCAACCCATCCCGGATTTCCTGTTCCTTCTTTGCCTGGAACTTGGGGAAGCCCGGGCATTGTTTCTGCATATGCAGCCTGGTGGGCATCCTCTCCACAGTGCAAGTGGGGCTCTGTGGCCTCTCGAGCTGAAACAGCCAGGGATGCCCTGTGTAGACCACGTAGGTAGAGGAGAGGAGAGGGGAAGCAGGGGCTCTGTTGGGAAGGGAAGAGGAGAGACCCCAGCAGGTCATTCCCAGTTGGCCAAGCAAAGAAAGCCAACCAAGGGCAAAAGGATAGAAATTTGACCTTGGATGTGCAAATCCTGACCCAGGGACTTAACAGGCATTCTGGATCCTCACAAGGTTCCTAGGACACAGGTATTTTCCTTATCCACAGTAACAAATGAGGAAGGCGAAACCTAATCCTGAAGAGGGCTCCAGGCCATCCGTTCACATGTTCCTTGAGTGCAGATTTACTGAACAGCTACCCTGCACCAGGCATGGTGCCAGACTCGGGGGTATCTGCCTGTAGCCTGTTGTCACTCACAAATGCTTGCCTGGGAACGCTGCTTGAGCCTCCCTAGAACCCTGTGAAGTAGGACGAGAACATTATCCCAATTTTGCCTGTGAGAGAAGCAAGCGGCTTCAGTTCAGGGTTTCTTTTTTTTTTTTTTTTTTTGATAGGCAGAGTGGACAGTGAGAGAGAGAGACAGAGAGAGAAAGGTCTTCCCTTCCGCCGCTGCAGCCGGCGCACCGCGCTGATCCGATGACAGGAGCCAGGAGCCAGGTGCTTTTTCCTGGTCTCCCATGGGGTGCAGGGCCCAAGCACCTGGGCCATCCTCCACTGCACTCCCGGGCCATAGCAGAGAGCTGGCCTGGAAGAGGGGCAACCGGGACAGAATCCGGCGCCCCGACCGGGACTAGAACCCGGTGTGCCGGCGCCGCAAGGTGGAGGATTAGCCTATTGAGCCACGGCGCCGGCTCCAGTTCAGGGTTTCTTAGCTTGGGCTGCATTGGCACTCTGCTTCACATACAGGGCTGTGCATTGTAGGGTGTTTAGCCACAACCCTGGCCTCTATGCACAAGTTCCGACAGCACACCCGACTCCCACCTGTACCCCACAGTTGTGACTCCAGAAAAGATCTCCAGACGCTGCCAAATGCTCGCCGGGGGCACAATCATTTCCCACTGAGACCACTAATCCAGTTAGGTGACATGCCCAGGTCAGCTGATTTTCAAATGGAAAATTCAGAACTTGACCCTTGCCTTCTGGCTCTATGCCAGGGCTCTGCCACAAGACTGCAGCTTCCTTTAGAGAATCTAATTCATCTTCTTTCTTCAAGGCAGGTAGATGATGAAAAACTCTCAAGACATTAACTTAAGAAATGTATGAAGAACCTACTATGTGCAAAGCACTATTTTAGTTTCTCTGGAGTCTGTGCTATCAAAGATATGTAAGATGAATCTGCCCTCATTCAAATGGGGGATTAGGTAACACAATAACAAGTAACTATACAAGCAAGCTAATTTCATGTAGGTCTCTGAAGAAATTAAAAGGACGATTTGCAAGGGCAGGGAAACTTTTTTTGCCAAGGTCTGTTTGGATATGGATACATCTTTTGTGGGCCATACAAAATTATCAACTTAAAAATTAGCCTGTTACAGATTTATTGAATTCGAGTCCTGCCTGCAGTTGCTTTGAAGGGCCAGACCAAATGATTTTGTGGCCTGTGGGCTAGATGTCTCCTACCCCTGACTTAAAGGACAGACTGGAATGAGGAAGAGCAGGAAAGCTCACTTCAAGTAGGGTGGACATTAAAAGCATCTCTGAGGAACTCACATTTGGGATGAGAGATGTACAGGAGATGAGGAAAGAGACTTGGAAAGAATGCAGCAGGCCAAGGGTCTAGACAGTGCAAACAAAGGTCCTGGGGTAGATATGAGCTCTAAGAATTAGCTCAGTGGTTTTCAAACTTCAGCAGATATCAGAACCACCTAGTCTTATGGGTCCAACCGCGAGATTTTCTGATCTAGTAGATATGGGGTGGGATCTTAGAATTTGCAACAACTTCCCAGGCAGGGCTGTTGCTTCAGATCCTGGGACCACACTTGGAGAATCACTAAGGTGGAGAGCATCAGCAGAGGGCTACTGTGGCCTAAGGGTGGCCAGTGCAGGAACAAGGAGCAGGAAATGAGTAAGTACAGGGCTTTTGTTTCAGGAGCCTTTGTCTCCCCTGCTGGTGCTGCTGGGGCAAATTATTGAGACTTTATTTTACAAGTGGGAAGGCTTAAAAAGTTTTAAGCAGGAGAGTGATATTATCTGATTTCCATTTTTAGCAACCCACTCTAGCTATTGGTAAGGCAGGAAGTCAAGTTTATATATTCAGTAGATATATTAGAAAGTCTATCTTCCTTTCCGTAAGGACTGTTGTAAACAAAGATGGCAAGGCAAGAAAAGAAGGGAAACAGAACCAAAGTCAAGACAATAAGCCCTGGTCACTGGACAATCAGCCAGCAATTGCTGAATGGGCAAGGTAACTTGCCTTCTCTTTGTCAAAACTGCACAATGAAGCAGAGATTCTGTGGTATAAACTCTGTGCTTGGTATACTGACACCTCACTAGACTAAGTCATATTTAGTTGAGCCTTTTGCTTGTGTTTAACAACTTGGAATTGCCTCCTATTTCACACGATAGGACAGCCTCTTGCTGCTAAGTGTTTTCTGAGAAGAAACGGTGACAAGAAGGTTGCCTTATCTAAGTTAGCGTGCCGTCCATCCTAGGAGTCCCACGCAAGTTTTACTGACCCCTGACAGAAGGTACGAAAGTTCTACACTGCTTGCTTGTCTTGATACCTTCTGTTTTCTCTAAAGGCTCACATTCTTTTAAAAATGTATGTGCCACATGATTCCTGATTTCTAGGGACCTACCTCCAGGAAGAGAAACAGATACTGAAATCAAGGAAATAAATGAAATCAATTATCAATGATAATTGATAATCATGATAAAAATCAATGATAATCAAATATCAATCAATTGATAATCATCAATAATCATGATGAAACAGGCTCTGAGTTACACTCTACAAGGGGAGGAAGTGGCTGCGTTTGTGTGGGTCCCCATGAACATTTGTAGATCTATTTGTTAATGGATAAATGAGAGAAAATGAGAAGTGGAAATGTCATGTGTTGAAAGTGATGAAGCCAGGAGCTTCTTCCAGACCTCCCACAGGGGTGCAGGGGCCAAGCACTTGGGCCATCTTGTATTGCTTTCTCAATCATAAGCAGAGAGCAGGATTGGAAGAGGGGCAGCCAGGACTAGAGCTGGTGCCCATGTGGGATGTCGGCACTGCTGGCAGAGGCTTAACCTACTATGCCACAGCACCAGCTCCAACACTTTATTATACAACAGTCTGTCAACGCTGCCTTGACTTTACTTCTGTCTTTTTTAACTTCTGGTACTCAGTGGAAGCAAGTTTATCTTACAGTCTGTCGACTGAAAGTTTTATAATCTGCACTTCTGTATTACTATGGTCCAATAATTATTGGTGTTCACGATGATAACCACGAGACCCTGGGAGATCTTAAAGTACCTGCCAACTCACTCAAGTGAGGTTAAATGACATTTAGCCCTACTTGAGTGAGCTAAGTGTGTTTCATGATTGTCCAATTCATTCATAGTTGGTGATCCATGGACTTGTGATTAGCACGCTGGTTAAGATGGACCATAGAGCTAGCTATCAGAACAATCCCTGGATGCTCCTAGATTGTTTCTTTGATTGATTTTATTCTATTTCTCTGAGTCCTGTATTCTTGAGTCTGGAGGGCATGTCTCTGGGTCATTTCTTGATGTCAGTTGCCTTCTAAAATCGGTACAAATACACACATATACCTACGAAAGCCCACATGGCTGGGGACTCCTCTCTGGCCGAGGAAAGCCATAATTTTGGAAATTGTCAATCAAACCATTCCTCAGATTATAAACTCTACATAACTTGAGGTCTATCTCAGTTATCAACTCCCTAGCTGTTCTACCTCAACTCCTGTCTCTTCACACACAGATTTTCTTAGTTTCCCAGAGATCAGTCCCATGATGGAAGTTCAGACCACACAGGCGCTATGAGTAAAAGGATATGAAGATTCCAATATTTAAATCTATCTTGATATGGTTACGTGTAAATTTCAGCATAGCGCTTCTTTCCCTGAGAATCTGAATATTTAAATCACAGCCAAGCAAACTGAAAACATATATTCTGGCTTTAAGTAAGCCTTAAGATCACTGTCTATAGGAGCAGAACTCATGGCTTTCCTAATTGTTCTGTCCAACTGAAGGCTGTAGCCAACAATAATCTACCCAACCTGCTGGTGCAGTAATTCCTCATGACATGGGAAAAATGCAGACTACGACTAGATCTAGATAAGCCTGGTCCCTTTCTTTTTCTTTCTTTCTTTCTTCTTCTTCTTTTTTTTTTTTTTGGCCTGTGGAGACTTGTAAGAGGAACCTTCAATCAAAGCATGCTCCAGGCACAAGATAGACAGGCCCTACTGCTTTGTGAAGCTTCCCCTACAAACATTTCTCGACCCTTTCCTCAGCCCCTGTCCCAACAACCTCTCCATCTAGGCTCTATTCTGACCTACTGACCCCCTTGCTCGTCTGATCTTGGAATTCCTTGCAATGGAAACTGCTGACTACTGTAAATCACATGTTGCCTTGACAAGGAGACTGTGAATCCTCCGGGGGTTTAGGAAGAGACAGCCATGCTCATCAACTGGAACTGATAAGACACTACGGTACACTAGGATTACCTTTCTTCCAAATCATATGGGACCAATGAGTGGAGGCGGGGGCCACCATGAAAAAGCCGCCAGTGGCCACAGCCCAGTTCCTGTGTTCATTACATTCTCTCCCATTTTCCTGTCTGGTCTGGTGTGGGAGCATCATGTCACCACTCAGCTGTGCACACTTCTACTTGTTCAGCATATTTACTTCATGAGTTGCATGATGTTGGCAGCAAGGGAGAGTATAGTGGCTAAATGCAGGAGCTTCAGAAGCTGATCTCTGAGCCGGCGCCGCGGCTCACTAGGCTAATCCTCCGCCTAGCGGCGCAGGCACACCGGGTTCTAGTCCCGGTTGGGGCGCTGGATTCTGTCCCGGTTGCCCCTCTTCCAGGCCAGCTCTCTGCTGTGGCCAGGGAGTGCAGTGGAGGATGGCCCAGGTGCTTGGGCCCTGCACCCCATGGGAGACCAGGAAAAGCACCTGGCTCCTGGCTCCTGTCATCGGATCAGCGCGGTGCGCTGGCCGCAGCGCGCCGGCCGCGGCGGCCATTGGAGGGTGAACCAACGGCAAAAGGAAGACCTTTCTGTCTCTCTCTCTCACTGTCCACTCTGCCTGTCAAAAAATTAAAAAAAAAAAAAAAGCTGATCTCTGGAGTTCAGTCATCATTTTGCACCCCATGGACTCAGGTTCAGGCAAGTTACCTAAGGGCTCTAACCCTCAGTTTCCCCAAATGCTCCTCCCTAAAAAGAATGATGCTAACTACTTCAGATGCATTTGGGATTATTCATGTAAGGCTCACTCAACAGCAGTGTTTAAGAGGAGGCACCTAGTAATGTTAAATACTGTAATTGCCTCCCACCCCTTCCCAGTCTCTCTAGCAGCCCCTTAAAGTAACTCATTGGTTTCACATTCTGTTTTTTCAGCAGTTATGTCTTCCAGAATTTGAATTAATGCCCTTCATAATAAAGATTGACATTTCAGCAAATCATGTAGAAGTGTTGCAATGACTATGAAAGGACATGCTCATTCATCCATTTATCCACTCAATACCAAATACTTACTGAATGTCTACTATGTTCCACGGTGTATATCCTGGTGAGCAACCCTGGCCACGTGTTAGCCTATAGACTGTGAAGTCTGCTTAGGAAGACCATGGGGAACAACCAAGTTAACACCTTAAGGAACTGATAAATGCTAGCACTGCTCAGGAAAGAAAACTGCTCTTAAAGAGCATGATCAGGAAGAAGTCCCTGAGGAGGCATTTAAGCACAGACACAAAGGGAAAAAAGGAGCCAACCTTGTGAGAAGCAGAGGAAGAATCAGAGGGAAGGAAGAGCAGATGCCAACAACCTGAGGCTGGACAAGCCAGGCTGCCTGACCTAGGGGCAGAAGACAGAAACAAGTGACTAGAGCCTTCACTGAACAAGGCGCCTTGGCCCTGCCGGCCAGCAGCTCCTGTCTGAAGAGGCTGTTTGTGACAATGTCCATCTGTCACCCATATGAAAAGGAAACTACGGAGACTCCGAAATATGGAGGTGAGGCATTGGGATAATCAAGCCCATCTCCTCTAATCCTTTTCAAACCTCCAACTACTGCATCAATGAAGCCTTTCTTTAACAGCTCCATCCAGGATAGAACTGGCATTGTCTGGATTCCACTGCACTTGGTGCAGAAGTCAGTCCTAGCGGCTTTAATCCATTATTGTGTTTATTCTTTTATGCATCCATCACCCATATAGGACAATAGTGCTGGGAGAAGCAGATTATATCTAATGAATCTTTGTAACTCCAGCATTTAGCACAATATCCACCCTTAGCTGGTGCTGTAGAAATGTTAGTTGAATGAAAGAATCACCACTACATTTCTTATGCTCACTGTTGCCAGGAAATATGCTAACTGCTTTAAATATATTAACCCGATTAATCCTTTCTACAATGCTAGAAGTATGTACTGTTTTTTACGTTAATATATAGTGTCTCTTTTTATTATTTATTTGAAAGAAAGAGAATCACACACACACACAGAGAGAGAGAGAGAGAGAGAGAGGAGAGACGAGAGAGAAGGGAATCTCTACTGGTTCCACTGGTTCATTTCCCAAATGCCTGCAATGACCAGGACCGAATCAGACAGAAGCTAGGAACTGGGAACTCAGTCTGTGTTTCCTGCACGGGTGTCAGGGACCCGACTACTTGGGCCATCACCTGCAGCCTCCCTGGGTCTGCGTTAGCAGGAAGCTGGAATCAGGAGTGAGCCAGAATCTCAACTCAGGTACTCCAATGCGGGATGCAGGCATCACAAGTGGCATCTTAATCATCGTTAAGATTGTGCCAAATGCCCACCCTGGCATGCACTATTATCAGTGATATTTTACAGACGAAATTAAGGCCCAGAGAGGTTAGTAACCCACCGAGGCTCTTACAGTTGGGAAGTAGTTGAACTAGGATTTGAACCCAGGCGGTCTGGCTCCAAGGCCCTTGCTCTGGACTTACAGTAGTGCTTCTCAAACAACTGTGCATGAGAGGCACCTGGAGCCCATGTTACAATACATTTCAGGGCCCTATTTGCAGTGTTTCTGATTGAGTAGCTGCATTAGTTAGCTGTCACTGTATTAAAAACTTAACCCCAAATTAGAGGCTTGAAACATTTACCACAGCAGACATGTATCACTGTTTCTGTGGGACACGAATCCTGGCCCTGCTTCTCTGGCTGAGAGCCCTTCACAAGGCTCCAAACTAGATGCCAGAGGCCGCAGTCCTCTTGAGGCTTGACTGGGGGAGGACCAGTTCCTCGCTCACTCACAGGAGACATCAGGTCCTTGCCACATGGGCCTCCCCAAAGGGCTGTTCACAATACAGCAGCCAGCTTCCCTGGAGGCAAAGGAGACAGTACAGCCAAGGCTGGGACCAAGTCTTTCGGGAACTTCATCTCAAGGGGGACTGCCTTCACATTTGCCTAGGCTCAAAGACTGCCTACCACAGTTGATGTGGGGTGGGCCCAAGAATTTGTATTTCTGGCAATCTCTCAGAAATGCCAGAAAAGTACACTTTTGAGTAGCACCAGCATACCATACTGAATAAATCAATGAATGGGTGACTGACTGAATGAATGAACAAATAAACCAGCACACCAACTACCACCTATTCTTGACTGGATCATACATTACATTTATATAAGGCATTTTTCTACTGTGGCTGCCATTACTACCACTTGCACCCCAAAACCTCCTGTCAAAGTGGTCAAGAAGGAGACTGTGTACCTAGGAAACCAGGTGATCATTGTGTCACTCCTTGGAAAACACTGGGCTGATCTGAAGTGAACACATCCTGTCTTCCACTTCTCATGAGTCTCACTCCTAGGAGCTATAGAGCCTTTCATGAGAGCCGAACACTTTGTCCAGTGAGTTACAGGCTCAGAGCAGGCAGGAGTAATTTCAAGGGACTCCTTTTCCTTGCCTTGTCTGTAAAGAAGGTGTAATGATGATTCATTTTTCACAGGAGTCCTTCAGAGCCCACCCAATGAGGGACTGCTAAATGAAAGTGGATTTGCTCTTCCTGCCTAACATAAGCAGGACTGGCTGGTGGGTCTGGCCCTGGACAATTTCTCTGACCTTGCTTCCTAACCACTGCTGTAGTTGACCCCTGCTACCTGGTAGAGAGAAGACACTGGGACTCTGGTCCCAGCTCTCACTGCCAACTTAAGAGACTCAACAGCACACACCTTCCCCTACCCTGCCTGGAAGGAGTGTTTGCTGGATCTGAGCAGCTGCTCGGAGTACAGGGAGACAAATGTTACTTAACACACGTTCTTATTGTGCATTGGTGTGTCAGCAAAAATTAGATCTCCTTGTTCTCCACTTGGATGTTGTTTTAAAAAAAAATCTCTGCTCAACCTCAATGCACCTCACAACTCCTGGCCCCTAACTAAAGAATCCAATCGCAGCCCAATTTATTTTTCTTCTCATATCCTTAAAATAAATGTCCTCTTGTCACATTCTGACAGCTTCTAGTACATTCTACCACTCCCACTGCACATAACCCTTGAGTCTCTGAGTCTGTTAGCCTCCCAGGCTTATTTTCATGCCCAGCCTTTCCCTGTGTGGTGCATGGTATAGCTTGCTTGAGATGGCCAGAGAAAAGTGTCTCTCTGAAATGAGCACAAATTATCCCAGCGTTAGTTCTTTCTGATGATTCTGTTTTAACTATAAATCAGTGGTCAGAAATCTCCCATTATTATGAGAGTGCATGCAGCTTAAGTGTGTATGTGTGCAAATGTACAGCCTTAAATCAGATCAGTAAAACGTTGATTGGGATGTGTACATCAAGAAACTGAGTCGTTGACTTGAATGTAGCAGACATTCGTCCCTTGGTTGAGAATACAGTGGCTAGTACCACGTAATCTCTTCACCTGGGATGGTATATCATTTCCAAATTCATGAGGCCCAGGCTCCTAGGTATTCTTTTAGCCCTCTCTATGGAACTGATTTAGATCCACCTCTGTTGCCTCCCTCTCTTCCCTCCAAGCTCATCCTCGATTCCTCTTTTGTGTACTCACATTGAGAGCTAGAATCACCCTTCCTATCTGCCACACTAATGGCATGCAATTTTTTTTTTGAATGAATGGCTAAATGAATGAAGCCATGTTCTGAAGAACAACTAACTAACATAAAACAGGATCAGTGTATGTCTAACCCAAGAAGACTTACTGGAATCGGGCTAAAATTGGATGATGTTGGCAATGGTTATTGATGCTATGAAGGAACCAGTGTTGAATGAAAGGCTTTCTTTTATTGACTTGTTGCCATGTAAACTTGACCAGTGCATCTGGTGTGGCTCAGCCCTGTACCTTATCCATGCCTCCGTAATAATGCTTCTCCCTTCCCACTTCAAATGGTGATTGTGAGATAATATAATAATGGTAACATAATAGAAGTCTCAGAAGGACTATTAACTTCATGAGAACTAGGCTGATCTATTTTTCATCTTTGTTTCCTGGACACTTAGCACAGTACCTGACACACTGTAAGTGCTGGTCACGTGTGTGTTGAATGAATGAAGGAAGGAGTGAGTTAACCCCTCTAATAATATAATATAATATGTGAATTCGTGAAGGGACATTCTGGAGGAGAAGACAATTTTTAAAGTTAAAGGCTTAGAAATATCACTGGAAAATTAATCATCCTGATAAATCATCTTCAAAATACACAGGCTACAGGAAAATGGAATTTTCTTTACAATAAATTGATTTTCATTTACATTGCAGTGCTGCTTGTGATCACTAAAGGGAGGCACATATTTGGAATTGCTATATTATTTCTGTAAGCCAATTTGCCTTATTCTCAATAGGTTTACTACTGGCTGGGGCTCCAGGTTCCAGGCTAAATCCTTCACCCCAGTATACGATTTATTTGACTCTAGGGGGAGATCATTAACTTTTCCAGGGTGAGTGTCTCAGAGGTAACAAAATGGCCCTGTGGCCAAGAAGCCAAGCTCAAGACCTGCGTCGCAGTCACCTCCCTGGCCCCATACCAGGCCTCCTGCAGTGACAAGTCTTGGAGGCAAGCTGCCAATGCCCAAGGCTGCGTGTGCACACATCTCTGGCTTCATGGCCAATATCATCAATATATTGTTTCCCACTTTAAACCTTCAAAAATAAAGGTTTCTCTTGAAGACATGAAAAGATGGAATTTGTTATAAAACTATACTTTGAAGAGAACCAGGTTTATCATATAGAAGCTGGAATGAATTTTATCCTCCAATACCTTTAAAGCCTAGTGATTCAGCTGCATTGGTATCCCCTGTGGCCAACAGCAAAAAGGCAGTCTCCTCCCTCTTCTTCTGCCAGAGCCTGGTGGGTTTCTAGCCAAGCACAATATGAATACAACTACCTACGTTGACAGATGCCTTGGCCTCCTTCAGGGATGACTTTCATGGCCTGTGGGCTAACAGTAAATGATACAGTTTTTATAACTTGAGTAAAAACATTATTGAAAGTAAGAGACACAGTGGGAGAGAGATACAGAAAGATAGAGATCTCCCATCCATTGTTTCACTCCCCAAATCCCTGCAATAGCTGGGGCTGGGCTATGCCGAAGCTGAGAGCTAGGAACTCAATCCAGGCCAACCAGGCAGGTGACAGGGACACAAGAACTTGAGCCCCATTTGCTTTCTTCCACAGTGCACATTAGCAGGAAGCTGGAATGGAGAGCAGCGCCAGGACTCATACCCAGGCACCCCGGTATAGGATGTGGGTATCCAAAGCAATGGCTTAACTGCAGCACCAAAATGTCCACTCTAAGTGATGTACTTTTTGAAGTTGCTAATTTGGTGAATGAAATTATTAAAATGAGCAAATTGAAAAAAGAAACAGGTTAACTAACAAAATATGATAATAAAGGGGAGGTATATTTTTTCTTTCTGTAGCTCATTTCTGATGCAAGTGACAGCATAGTCAAACTAGTGGCTTCAACAAAAGGTCTTCTCACCTAGCACATGGCCTAGAGATTGGCATTTGTTGGAGAAGCAGGCCAGCGCTATCAAGAATCCAGAGATGGGGGAGGAGAGGGAGGAGAAGAGGGGGAGGTAGGTGGAAGGAGAGGGAGATTCCATCTGCTGGTTCACTCCCCAAATACCCACAACAGCCTCCAGCTGGTGCTGAAATAAGGAGCTGTGAACTCAGTCCAGGTTTCCCATGTGGGTAACAGGAACCCAACTACTTGTGCCATCACCTGCTGTCTTGCAGGAGCTGTATTATCAGGGAGCTGGGGTCAGCAGCCAGAATCAGAGCTGGCTATGAAACCCGGGAGCTCAGATACAGAATGTGAGCGTTGCAACCTCACCACCAGTCTAGGTTAAGATCATCACTTGTCCCTGCAGTCTTTCTTATTCTAAAGGAAAATTGTCCCACAATCCCTGTCCCCTACAGCATTCTCCTAAAATTTCATAGGCTAGAAGTGGATTATACGGATAGAAATATCAGCAAAAGAGAATACTATGACCATTATTAGCTTAGACTAAGAATCATCTGTCAGAGCTGAATCTACTTCCCCCAGTATGCTGCTGCTCATTTCCCACATAGAATTTGGATTGGGTTAGCAAGGAAGAAAGTTGGGAAAGCGGATAGGCAATGGAGTGTTTCTTCTGTACTGATTTCAGTATTTATGACAATTAAGCTAAAAAAATGGGTTAATAACAAACTGCTAACAAATTTGAATGACAATCATACCACCAGGGTTGGTGCTGTGACGTAGCCGATGCATGCCAGTTGCTCCATTTCCGATCCAGTTCCCTGCTAATGCACCTAGGAAGGCAGCAGAAGATGGCCCGAGTGCTTGGGCCTACACCCATGTGGGAGATCCAGATGAAGCTCCTGGCTTCACCCTGGCTTCACCCTGGCTTCACCCTGGCCATGGTGGCCACTTGGGGAGTGAACCAGCTGATGGAAGCGCTCTTTCCCTCTCTCTCTCTCTCTCTCTCTCTCTCTCTCTCTCCCTCTCCCTCTCTGTAACTCTGTATCTCAAATAATTTGAGAGGAAGAGTTACCGACTTCTGTATGCCAGAATCCTCCCCAACACATTCTTCCTAAGTTTATTGTCTGCTCCCAAAATGAAGTCCATGAGCAGAAGTCAAGAAAGCTGAATTTCTAGATAAATGATGAATAATAGAAAGAACATGTGGACTCCTACAATTTATGTTTATTAGTTTGCTTCCTTGGAATAACACCTCCTCCCACGAAAGAACAACTTACAATGTCATTGAAGGGTCCAGTGAACTCACAAAATCAAAGCATTCTGTGCAATACAAACTGTCAGTAATGCTATGTGTTATTATCCCAATTATAAGAAAAATAACACTTATTCCAAAATTCTATTTTTGCAAGTTATATAGTTCTATAGAAAATTCAGACAACATAGAAGATAAAAGAGAAGATAAAAATGACCTGTGTCCATTATCAAGTAATAACCAATGGTAACATTTCCCCATACACACTTCCAAACCTTTTCCTTTCATATATACACATTTTTTTTAGAAAAAAGTAGGCATCAAACAATACTATTTTGTAATTGAAATTCTTTCTCTGCCACATAAAAACATTTCATACATTATTCCATATTCATAGACAGCTCAATAGCATGATTTTTTTAAAAGTTTACTTATTTATTTACTTATTTTTAAAGACAGAGTGACAGAGAGAGGAAGCAACAGGGAGAACTGGTCCACTGATCCTCAATGCCTACAACAGTCAGGACCGGGCCAGGCCAAAGCCAAACACCAGGATCTCCTGGGTCTCCCATGTGAATGGCAGGAACCCAGGGACTCGGGCAGTCATTTGCTGCCTCCCAGGCACATTAGCAAGAAGCTGGATCAGAAGTGGAGATACAAGTTGACTGCAGACACTTTAAAAGAGGGATGCTCGTGTTCCAAGCAATGTGTTACCCCTCTGAGCCACAGTAGCCACCTCTGCTGCAGGATTTTTTTATTTATTTTTATTTTTTTTTTTTTTGGCATTCATAGAGTTGCTCCACATTTCACTCAAGCATTTCCCCTATTGGACGTTTATTTACAAACATCTTTCTACAAAGGAAAGCAGTGCCTCAGAACTTTTCACATCTTAGGGTTTTTCTGATGAATGCTCTGCATATATTCCAATGCCTTTAATTCCAGAAACTGGGGGATACACAGGCCTAGAGAGTTCTATTATTTTCAAATTTCTTCCTCCCTTGCTATTATTTCTTTGCTGAACTGCTGTTAGCCTCAACTCAGATTTCTAGAGCATTCAGGAGACGGGGGACACACTCCCCACAACTGCTCCATAGAACTCTGGAGGTGTCCGCAGGGCAACCTGGCAAACACGATGCTGTTCATGGAGAGTGTCTTGAACAGGTACTTCTGGACTTCTGGATGGAGTCTCCTGGGCCCCAAATTTGCTCCATTTAACTGTTCCTAGGTACTGCTTCCTGGAACCCCCTGAATTGCCAGGGCAGTTCCATACATCTCATTCCATCCTACTCTCTGGAGTCAAATGTGGTTTTTAATCCCAGGAGCCTCCGCAGTGTAAATTTACTTACATATATTTTCATTACTCAGAAGTATAGCATATGCTTGGGTGATTTCCCAATGTGGCCCTCTATCAGGTAAACAAATATTTATTGTGTGTTCTAGGGAGAAAAGGAGATACTTACAGTGTGTAGTCTACAATGTATTACCTCAGATGAAGCAGACAATACATCTGAATAATTTCTACCTTGACAAAATTGGCATTTTCATTACCTATTTATTCCATTACCTATTTCATTACCTATTTATTACATTCACTTCTTTTTATGTTTTTTTTTTAATCTCTCTTTCTAAAGTTTCTTATGAGTATGGAAATATGATCCTGTAAGTCAAGCATGGAGCTCAGTATCGAAGGCACTCAATAAATGGCATTTCCCTCTTCTCTTCTGCTTTGGTACTGTACTGTGGTTTAGAAAGCATTTTGATATCCATCATTCATTTGGTCTTCTTAACCCTGAGAGAGAGCCAACACAGTCTTTACCTTCATTTTGTGTATGTGAAAATATTTATATTTAGCCGTGTTGATCCTGTTTCCTATTTTAGATTGTGAATTCTTTCAGAACAAATGTCTCCTTTAAATTTCTTTTTACCAAATAATTCAACATGTCAGGATTCAATATCTGGTATACAGCAATAATGATGATTTTTTCTATTAAAATCCATCTTTAAAAAATGGTGGTTGGGGCCAGCATTGTGGTGCAGCATGTGAAGCTCAGCCTGTGCCACTAGCATCCATATGGGGGCCACTCTGAGTCCCGGCTGCTACACTTCTGATCCAGATCCCTGCTAACACCCTGAGAAAGCAGCAGAGGGTGGCCCAAGGACTTGGGCCTCTGCATCCACTTGGGAGACCCAGAGGAAGCGCCTGGATCCTGGCCCAGCTGTGACCATTGCAGCCATTTGGGGAGTAAACCAGCAGATGGAAGATATTCCTTCTCTCTGTCTCTCCTCCTCCTTAAAAAAAAATGGTGGTTTTTCTTTTTTTTTTTTTCCCCTCCCAGAAATTTGGCTGCTAATAGAATAAGACAAAGTACCCTTTCTAATGTGAATTTATGGAATGATTGTCTGCTCATAAAAAATTATTCTCCAGCTTGGAGCAATTAAAGTGGTCTCTCTCCTCTCCAAATTAATGTAATTAATACTATAGTCTTGGTTGTTTATCATGTCTTGATAATATCACAGGGGAATGAAAATATTGGCTCTCTTATTCCCTTAAATAGCTGAGATGAAACTGTTGGGGGCTCTAATGTTACAACAGCTGTTTCTCATGTCCTGGAATATAATTGGTTGGTACTGAGGTTGCTAACTTGTAAGAAATTGACTTTGGTTTTATGGTTGCCTATTCCTGGTGGCGGGAAAGATGGGAAATGTTAGCTCTCTCTTGCAATGAAAAGGTAAAACCTTCCCCAGTGAAACGGCAGCGTCTGGCCCCCCTCTGTATCGTTTTCGTCAGCAGCTCGCTGTCTGCATTTGCTAGGTAACACGCCTGGGGAAGCACGACCATGCTAGCTTCCCTCCTAATTAGCTCTCAGCCCAACGCAGCTGGCTGAAGCGCATCAGGGCTTTCCCACGAGGCGCTCTTTCTCGAAGTCGCTGTAAAGTGGTCTGATCTCCAATGACAAATTCAGTAGGGGATTTGAGCCCGTAATTATCCCAAATAATCTGGAGGAGCAAGATTCTTTAGTGTGGATATCTTTATTGCTGAAGAAAGCTGTTTTCAAAGCACCCTCCCGGCACCAGCCCCCTCGGCATCCCCCGGACGGTTAGACACGCAGATTCTTAGGCCCACTGTAGTAGACCTATGGAACCAGAAGCACCACCACGAGGAGGGTCCAGCAGTCTACGGTTTAATGAGCTCTCTGGGCGATTGCGCTGTCACTAAACTTGGAGAAGCACGAGTTTAGAGTGCAGCCAGGCAATACTCATCAGTCTACTGCTGACTCGTCTTTCACCTAATCTTCATTAGTCTCTCAAGGAATAGAGCGCGTAGCAAAGCACACACTCACCTTCGTGTCAGCTTCTTCATGCAGACGCACTCCTCACTCGTTATCGCGCGTTTGCTCATTCACTTCCGGGATTGAAGGGCACGGCCTCCCAGTCATTACTGTGCTCATGAATCTTATGGGGATCTGGTGAGAAATACAGTTTCAGGCTTCGCAGAGCCAGAGAGGGCCTAGAGGGTCTGCTTTTCCAACAAGCTCACAGGTGTTGCAGCTGGTGATCCAGAGACCACACAGAAATGACCAAGGAGCTGGCACATGTGAAAGCAAGTGCACCTTGGAGAAAACAACACATTTTAAGAGACGTAACAATTGATTGGTACAAAATGAAAGATCTTAAAGAAATTAAGAGTGTACGATGTTGGGCCCTGAAGATGGGCTTGGACGAGCGTCTCTCCACTGCAGACTGTGCCGCCCGGTTCCTTGGACTGCCCACCCTTCTGTCTCCAGCTGCTCCTACACAACACCTTCCCCCTTTCTTTCTGTCCCACTTTGTCCCCCACATCGTCCTCCCTGATCCTTGTAACCTGAAGCCTTAGTTAGGCATCGTGTTGGTGCTTATATCAGTTCCCGTGCAATGAAAAGCCAAAACAGTTCCAAAATTTTTGAGGGGTTTGATGGGAGTCCTAAGATAGAATTTAAGATCTAACTTTTCCACTGAAATTAGTTTGTTGCAGTTGCAAACCAAATACTCAGTGCTGAATTCTGGTTTCCCTGATATTCTCCATCCAATGGGCTGCAGTACCTCCACCCTTGGGCTTGCTGCCTTTTTTTTTTTTTTTTTAAGTTCTGCCACCTTTTTTTTTTTTTTTTTTTTTTTAAGATTGATTGACTTGAAAGAGAGAGAGAGAGAGAGAGGCAGACACAGAGAGAGAAATCTTTCATGTGCTGGTTCACTCCCCAAATGGCTGCAATGCCCAGGCTGGGCCAGTCTGATTGGAAGCCGGGACCCAGGAATTTATGGGTCACCTACATGGGTGCAGGGGCCCAAGCACCTGGGCCATTTTGCACTGCTTTCCCAGGTGCATTAGTGGGGAGCTGGATTGGAAGTGAAGCAGACGGGACTGGGATGCCAGCACTGCAGGCAGTGGTTTTACCTGCTATGCCACAGCGCCAACCCAACCTTGCTTCTTTAGAATGGAAAGAAGTCAAGTGTGTGTCTGGTTTTTCCAGCAGCTTCCGGGCTGGCAAGTTTCCATTAACCTTTGAAAATTGCTTCTCAGTTTCCGTTTGAGGAAAACTAGTTGTATGCACAGCTTTTGCTTATGGATTTGGCTCCCCTAGCCCAGATGCAGACCTGTACGTTGCAGAGGGGGAGCCACTGTGATGTCTGCCGTGGAATAATGGCAGAAGGAGATTGGAGGAGATGTGGAAAATAAGGCAGAACTGTGATCAGTCAGCAGGGAAGAAAACTTAGGGTTTTTTTGTGTGGGCAAATTCCTGGACAGCTTCTTTCTGCCTCCTCATCTTCCCCCATTTCTTTGACAATAGAGGTTCTTCTTCCACAAGAATGTGCATCCCCAATACACCCAGGGTGCTGGAAATTGCCCTGTAGTCATTGAATTATGTGTTTTGGAGGAGGAGTATCAGTTGTTTTCCTTCTAGACTCTTTCTTAAAGCTCTACTGGTTAGCACACTGCAATTCAACACATGTGAAGAAGAGGTCTTTTTTGCTTATAAAAGCTAACTCTTTTTCTTCCCCATTTTCTTTTGTGTGTGGCACTATGGTTGGAGGGGAGGGATTAGATATCAATAGTAGGTAGAATGAGACAATATAAAGTGTGGAACAGACATCTCTTTGGAATAGAGGAACCAGAGTCAGAGGAGAATGGAGGGAAAAACTTGATTTGGGTATTAAAGGATAATGAAGGAAGCATCATGGGATAGTTTTTTTAAATATATATTTATTTATCTGAGAGGTGGAGTTACAGACAGTGAGAGGGAGGGACAGAGAGAAAGGTCTTCTATCCCCTGTTCACTACCCAAATGGCTACAATGGCTGGAGCTGTGCCTTTCCAAAGCCAGGAGCCAGGAGCATTTTCCAGGTCTCCCACACAGGTGCAGGGACCCAAGTACTTGGGCCATTTTCTACTACTTTCCCAGGCCATAACAGAGAGCTGGATAGGAAGAGGAACAGCTGGGACTAGAACCAGTGCCCATGTGGGATGCCAGTGGATCAGGCAGAGGATTAACCTACTACACCATAGTTCCATTCCCCTGGAATAGTTTCAAGAATATGGTTCTTAGCCCAGAAATATGAATATAGACCTACTGTATGACCCAGCCATCCCACTCCTGGGAATTTACCCAGAGGAAATGAAATCAGAATATGAAAGAGTAATCTGTACTCATGTTTATTGCAGCTCAATTCACAATAGCTAAGATATGGAATCAACTCAAATGTCCATCAACAGAAGAGGCTGGCTGAAGAAATTATGGGATATGTGCAAGATAGAATATTACACAGCAGTAAAAACAAAACTGAATCCTGTTTGCAACAAAATGGATGCAACTCAAAACCATTATACTTAGTGGAATAATCCAGTCCCAAAAAGGAAAATACCATATGTTCTCACTGATCTGTGGTAACTAATGGAGTACTTAAAAGGTAATCTATAAAAGTGAAATTGACACTTTGAGATGTGATGCCTTTGAACAACCCTTATCTCGACTGTTGAGGAACGGATTTTTTTCATACTATTTACTGAACTCTTTACTTAGTGTAGGGTTAATCTTATATGTATAAAGCTAATTGAAAATAGATCTCTGTAAAAAAAATAAGAATGGGAACAGGAGAAGATGGAGGAAGAAGAGTCAGAGTGCAGATGGGAGGGAGGGTAGGGTGTGAAGAATCACTATGTTCCTAAATTTGTGTATATGAAATGCATGAAGTTTGTATACCTTAAATAAAAAGTATTGAAAAAAAAGAACATGGATCTTAGAACATGCATCCTAATTCCATCCTTAGTAGGTGATTTTGAGCAGGCTGTATAATCAATGACTGAGTGACATTGTATGTAGAAGCACAGTGTAAGTCTAGAAATACGTGCAGAAAACAAATGCTCTAGGTATTTGCTGTGGTCTGAATATTTGCGTTAGTTCTTATGTTCAAATTCTCATCCTCAAGGTGATAGTATTAGGTGGCCGTACCTTTGCAAGGTGATGTGTTCGTGAGAGCAGAGCTCTTCTGAGTTGGGATAAATGCAACTGTCAAGGAGGCCCAAGAAAGACCCCTGCCCTTCTACCACGTGAGAACACTTCTAGAAGGTGCAATCAATGAACAAAAAAGGCCCTCACCAGACACTGAATCTGTTGGTGCCTGATGTTGAACTTCTTAGTCTCCGGACACTGAGAAGTAACTGTGTTGTTTATAAGTTATCCAGTTTACGTTATTTTATTATGGCAGCTGAAAGAGACTAAGACGGAATTTGAAACAGAAAAGAGTTTGAAATGGAAAGTAAGCGGTTGTGGACTTGCAGGTCAGTTGTCAGCAACTGGTGACACAGGGCACCCAATAGGCTTCAAATCTTCTCTAGCAGCTGCTACTCAGGTTCAGGAAGCCATGTGCAGTATCACAGCTCCCCTCCAGCCTCAGACCTTGTTCCCAGATCAGCTTTCTGATGACTGCAAATGCTCACGTTTGATGGGAGTGTGCATCAGCCGACACTAACACAGGAAGATGGCCCTTCTCGCTTCCTCTTTTCAATCTCATGAGAGTACAGCTCCATGGGTGGACCCTGTGTTATACCCAGCTTAACAGCAAGGGAGACCTGGGTATGTGATTTTTAAAGGCAAAGTAGAAGCCGGCGCCACGGCTCACTAGGCTAATCCTCTGCCTTTCGGCGCCGGCACACCAGGTTCTAGTCCCGGTCAGGGCGCTGGATTCTGTCCCGGTTGCCCCTCTTCCAGGCCAGCTCTCTGCTGTGGCCAGGGAGTGCATGGGAGACCAGGATAAGTCCTGGCTCCTGCCGTTGGATCAGTGCGGTGCGCCGGCTGCGGCGGCCATTGGAGGGTGAGCCAACGGCAAAGGAAGACCTTTCTTTCTGTCTCTCTCTCTCACTGTCCACTCTGCCTGTCAAAAAAAAAAAAAAAAAAAAAAAGGCAAAGTAGAGACAGAGGTGGTGGAAATGGATATTAAAAATACCTAGTATAAATGTAGTGTAGAGAATCCAGTAATGATAGTTTTCACTGGAAGACCAAGTCATTAGGTGAAGTCAGCCCAGAGTTTGGTGTCAGCATTTTGGCAACACTGAAAAAAAAATCTTTTCTTTAAACTTTTTTTTTTTTTGACAGGCAGAGTGGAAAGTGAGAGAGAGAGACAGAGAGAAAGGTCTTCCTTTTTGCCATTGGTTCACCCTCCAATGGCCGGCGCGGCCGGTGCGCTGCAGCCGGCGCACCGCACTGATCTGATGGCAGGAGCCAGGCGCTTCTCCTGGTCTCCCATGTGGGTGCAGGGCCCAAGCACTTGGGCCATCCTCCACTGCCTTCCCGGGCCACAGCAGAGAGCTTGCCTGGAAGAGGGTGGAGGGAAAGGATTGTCCTTAGAAACTGGCAAGGGAGAAAACATATAACTGTATATTTTTCCCATTTGTCCAATGAAAACTAACCAGAGCTTCTCTTATATATGGCTAGGATAGTGAAAACAATATCATAGCTTGTTCACATTATGAAGCTGGACCCCTATCTTCCTCCTGCTCACCAGCCAAAAGCCAGAGGCCCAAGTTCCTTGAATTCTCGTTCAGACTATCAGCTGGGACCTTCTCCTTCCCACTCAGTCCCCTGGGGTGATAAACACATTTACCAGCAGCTCTGGAGTCACGATTGCTTACAGACACAGGGCCAATCCAAACAAGTCCAGCTGGAAGGCACTGAACTTCCTCCCCTTTTGCCCTCCTCCCAGCTGAAACCACAGCGGCTTTTGAGCCTCATGACCAGCAGACAAAGCTGAAGCAAGAGAAGCAAATCTCGCCTCCCAGGGAGGAGCACAGAGCTACTACGATGGTCTCAAACCCATTCTATCAAATAACATTGACACTCTGGGAAATGGACAATGGAAGAAGTATAAATAATGATTAAAGCGAGAAAATAGACTGTAAAACTAGAACGAAGCCAAAAATATTTGCACTCTTCTACCTCAATGTATCCTTCACAAATCTGGGAATTTGTCTGTCTTATGTGTTGTTATATTTTTCTGCATCTAGGGCAGTATCTGGGATGTAAAAGGCAATAACTCTTCTTGAGATGGAGGGCAGTATTTCACAGAAAAGTTGGCACTCAACAAATATTCCATTTGCCCTGCTATATTTTCTAACCTCTCTTGCAGTTCGCTTGGGCTAAATAATTGGTTCTGGCCTATAGGCTATGAATGGAAATGAAATGTGTCACTTCTAGCTAAGGTAGTTAAAGGCCCTAAGCATACTCCACCCTCCGTCTCTTTCCCTGCAGCATCTATGGAAACCATATCTTGATTGATAATATAGAAGAACCTTGGATATCTGAATCATTGAGGGCCCCCCAGTCCCTGGTTCCATGACCCCATGACTCCATGACCTACATCAGATTTTACATGAGTAACAAAGTTTTGTTGAGCTAAATCTCTGAGATTTTCGGATATCTCTGCTATTGAAGTATTGCCTAGCCTAGCCTAACTAGTGACTATTGAGTTGCCCATACATTAATGCAACAGGTATTTTTGAGCACTCTAGAGTGTTAGTCACAGAGGAAAGAATATTTAGAAACTGGCCAAAGAATGAAAAGCTGTCGAAGGAAATTCTAAGAGATTATGAAATTTGCCAAGGGATGTGGCAACAATTTAGTGACTCAGGTTTTCTGAAAGTCCTGGGATTTCATTAGCTCTTTGTATAAACTCAGCAATTTGAGACTGTCATATGTTTAGAGAGGACTCAAAAATGAAAATTATAATTTCTTCCATATTTACATAATAATTCCTTAGACATTTATGTATTCTTTATACTTTCAAAGGCTGTTAAATGGTATGGTCTCATTATAGTCTTCTCAATAATCCAGTGAGGATAGCAGGCTGGGTATGACTGTTCACATTTTACCATGATGGAAAAGGAAGCTTAGTCGGGGAGGATCCGCAGATCTTAAATGAAGAATCTTCACACTTAATTTTCCTCTTCCGTGTCACCTTCCAGCAGCATTAACTAGGATATGACAAGGGAGAAAGATGAGATTGGGACATTCAGCTCTAGAAAACCAAACAGAGAGAGAAAAGTAAAGGAGAGCTAGGAAAGGCCGAGGTTCTGACACAGCCTTGGTCATCTCTGTGGCAGTTACCAGAAAATTGTGGAAAACGGAGTCTCCCTAGCATGGTTCTCCATGGTTATGACCTAGGATTATAGCCCGAGGTCGAGAAATGCTACTTTTGTGACATGAAATGATACCTTCTTAGGCTCAGCAGCTAATAATCATACACATCTTGAGGCCTTACCTAAAGAATCTCACTACACGTGTGTGTCTTGAGGTTTTAGAGACCCTGCACCTGCTTAGAAAAGTTTTTCCAAGTCAGCCTCAGTCATGTGTTTCTCCCAGGATCTTGAACTTCTTGTTTCCACTGGCAAAATTAACAAATGTTAGACGCAAACTCTGACTACTCAACAACATAAAGCCATGAACTGAAATGACAGTAACCTTTTTTTTTCTTTCTTTTTTAAAAATTTTTGACAGACAGAGTGGATAGTGAGAGAGAGACGGAGAGAAAGGTCTTCCTTTTGCCGTTGGTTCACCCTCCAATGGCCGGCGCACCGTGCTGCTGATCTGATGGCAGGAGCCAGGTGCTTCTCCTGGTCTCCCATGCAGGTGCAGGGCCCAAGCACTTGGGCCATCCTCCACTGCACTCCCTGGCCACAGCAGAGAGCTGGCCTGGAAGATGGGCAACCGGGACAGAATCTGGCACCCCGACTGGGACTAGAACCCGGTGTGCCGGCGCCGCAGGGCGGAGAATTAGCCTAGTGAGCTGCTGCGGCGCCGGCTGACAGTAACCTTTTAAGAATCAATCTCAGCATTCCTTTTCACCCAAATGCTTTTAGCTCTATGAAAAGAGTCTATTTCTGCAATTTTGCTTATACTCTCTCTAGAAGTTCCCTTTTTTATTTTCTGCCATCAAATGCCACTCAATCCTTCTAATCCTAATTCAGAATCTTTTATTGCAGAATCTGTGCTTGACAATGGAACACAATTGTGAATTGAACACCTCAGATCTGTGGGCTAACTTCAGTCTAGCAGACACAGCATCTGTTTCCTGCTCTCTGCTTCTCCCATGAACTCAAGTACTCCTATACTGGCCCTCGCAGTACGCTGCTATGTGTGAGTATCTTTGCACAGGTAAGCTCTTCAATGCCAAGGCCATTCATGTGTCATACACTTCTTATATCCACAGTGCCAGGTAAAGGAGTGGGCCACTTGATGAATGTGTCTTGTTGTATGTCAGTGACTAATGTTATTCTGTGTCATAGAGCTCATGGGAGTATGGGATGGGGGTGGAGAGAGAGAAGAGTGAGGAAAAGGAGATATGTTTAAACTTGGTCTGCCTAGAGCACAGACCTGAAGATTTCTCAGAATAATGAATAATAATAATAATGAATAAACCACAAGCACTAGCTGGGGCCTGCTTATTGCTAAACTCATTAAGAAGGTATGATAGTGAACCTCTTCTGATCGAATAACTTAGCTTATCCAGTTTGTTTAAGCTTACTAATGGAAATGACATCACGAAACTTATTACATTAAAAACTAGAGAAATTTTCAAAGACTGACTTTGAGTTGTGTTTTCTGGAAACACAATCAGTTGCCAGTACCTGGTCATCTGATTTTTTGAGAATCATTTATGCCATGCAAAACCAACAGATAATCAAGATCCTTGTCCTTTATGTAACGTGTGTTTTAGACCTCCTCATTTACAAAATTAGGTATGTAGATCCCAGATCCGTTTACATAAATGTTTTTGCTTTTACGTAAAAATAAATTAACTATGGTTTTATGATTCTCTTTAAATCTAAAGGAGAACTTTGGAGTTAAACTCATCCAAATTCCTCAGTAGCCACATGAGGAAACTGAAGTACGAGCCAAATGACACATCAGAGGTCACGCAATCTACTGATATCTGAAGCTATGCTAAAAAGAAGAACTCATGATGTCTACTTGTGCACTTCGTACCAACCACATCAGGGGGTAAAATGTAGAATAATGTCAGCAAACGGTACATGCAGGCAAGTGTGTCTTGACAGCCTAGACTGATGGAGGTTAGGAGTATTCTGCTGTGAGTATGGAATTTAGAACCCAGAGAATCTACTCTAAGGTGGAGGTTAAAATTAAGCTTGTAAGAATTAATCTCAAACTTTCTGGGCAAGGGCAAGATGAAACTGTCAATCCAGGAAGTAAAAAAATATAAAGTTCAGAAAACAGACAATATCTAAAGTTCTATAGGATACATGTGGCAAGAAAACATGGAGAAGGACCAAGGTCTATGCACTCATTTCCCAGATCCCCCAGCCTAGGTTAGAGCACCTTGTTTATTTACCCGCTTGTGTTAGTTTATTATAGCTGTTCTATATAAACTTGTGAGCTTAAAACAGCAGAAATGCATTCTCTCACAGTCTGGAGGCCAGATATCCAAAATCAAGATGTTCACAGAGCTGTGCCCCATTCAAAGTCCCCAGGGAGAGAAGGAAGGAAAGAGGATAAATGAGAAGGAAGGTGGGAAATGGGGGGGGGGGGAGAGAAGAGGAAAGGATAGGGAAGGGAAGGGAGGGGAGGGGAGGGGGACGGGAGCGGGGAGGGGAAGGGGAGGGGAAGAGGGAAAGGAAGAGGTAATATTTCCAAGCCTCCTTCCAAATTCTTCTAAGATTAATTTAAAAGTTAGAAAAACAAAGATGGTTTCATAAGCTCAATTATTTAGCAATAGAGCTCTTTCAAAGGATAAATTCAAAATCCTTGTCATTCAGTACAACACAGGCTTTGTTAGATGTTAGTGGGTCAGGCTAGGGTGAGAGGGATGGAATACATAGATGTGTGTGCTACTCTGGCTTTCAAGGAGTCTGCAGTCTAGTGGGGGAGTTAGCCAGTCATACACTTCATAGAGATATGGCAATGACTAAACCTCGGCCAAATAATTAGGTCCAAAATCTTGTAAGGCTTTTAATGTTTCTGAATTTCATTCTATATAAAGCAAAACTCAATTTAGATTTCTAGGCATAAGTATTAATATTTAAAATTTGCTATTTGATAGCAAACAATAATTTTTTAGTTATATAATTTCAATGAAAATATCTATTGTGTTTCATACTCAAGTACCTTATTCTATAGGGTTATCCTGAGTAGTAAATTATATATTTGGCATAAATCTAAGTATTGGAAAAATACTCAGTTGAAAATAAACACACAGATGCTGGCATCATGGTCTAGCAAGTAAAGTCACCGTCTGCAGTGCCAGCATCCCATATGGGTGCTGGTTCGAGTCCTGGCTCCTGCACTTCTGATCCAGCTCTCTGTTATGGCCTGGGAAAGCAGCAGAAGATGGCCCAAGTCCTTGGGCCCCTACACCCACATGGGAGGCCCGGAAGAAATTCCTGGCTCCTGGCTTCGTATAGGCCCAGTTCCAGCCATTGCAGCCATTTGGGGAGTGAATCAGCAGATGGAAGACCTCTCTCTCTCTCTCTCTCTCTCTCTCTCTCTCTCTCTCCTTTCTGCCTCTGCATCTCTGTAACTCTGCCTTTCAAATAAATAAATAAATAAATCTTTGTTTAAAAAAAGAAAAGAAATGCACAATTAACATCATTTCTGTAGTACATTTCGTAAATGAACCTGAGTCTTCAGATCAGAAGGTTCTTGAATGTTGCCCACCACCTGTGAATTATATAAGATTAGACATCATTCAGTGTTGAACACTATTTCAAACTTTCGTTCATTCCATAGTAATCTACTGAAATCCTATGTGTGTTTTTCTGTGAGTTGTAGATATAGTTTAAACAAAACTGTGTCTCACGTCTTCCAAGAACTTGCTGTCTGTGTTAGTCAGAAAGGAAAAGGAGACTCAGCCACGAACTTGAATACGCAAGTTTGAATGGAGAGGAAGACGGTAAATGAGAAAACAGGATCTGCAGAGAAATCCCACGCATGCCCATGAGGCATCCACAAAAGGAAAATGGAAAGAAGCAAAATGAGGCAGAGAGGGCCTCAGACCACAGTGCAGGTCCGATAGACTCAACCAACCTGAAGATTTCCTACGAACGGAGTCCTGTGTTGGCCAAGGCTCCACCATGCCTCTCAGTCATTGGCTGGGCTGCCTGAAGAGATCATGGCCCCAGCTCAAAAGCTGAAGCAGATCTTGCAGGCATTAACAGCTGGAGGCTGTCAGCTAACTGCACTCCTTGCAGTTAAATAGCAAGTTCTTTCTTGAAGGGAGATCAAAGTGACGCAACCCTATGGCTGCCACATGGTGTGACCAGGAAGAAGGCAAATAAACAGGCAATTTAAATCCAGTAAGGGTAATGACAGGGTGCCATGGAGCTTAGAGATGGAACACTGAACTTGGACTCGGGAACAGGAAAATTTCCAGAGAGATGTAGTACTTAAGAAGATGCCTGGATTGTTAGTAAGAGTTAGCCGAATGGAGGAGGTGGGGGTAGAAAGATGGTATTCAAGGCAGGGGTGCAAGATGTGCAAAGCCTTATGGGAGAGAAAGCTTGGTACATGTGGGGGGATGGAACCAGCAGCAGTATGATATGATTGTAGCATCACATTGCAGGAAGGTAGTAGCAAGAGGTGAAGCTGGATAAGTAAATAATGAAGGGCCTGGTAGCCAAACTAAGGAATGCAGGCAGCATAACTATCTGCTAAATGGTCTGTGATTTGAACACACAAATGCCAACCATTTTTCCCTGTTAATCTTGCAGAGAATGCTGAAGACACCATATTTCAATTTTGTGTTTAGATGCTAATTGTCCTTATAAAAACTCAATCGTGCTACCTATGAACAAAGATTTGTTATCACTAATTGCCTTTTTCTTGAGCATTTTTACCCAAGACCACCCAGTCCATCCCCTAATAGGTGAGAGAAATTACAATGCTGATGGGCTTTGTTTGGAGAAACTGGGAATCCTGGAGCCACAGGACTCTCAGAGGCACCAGAACAAGATAACAGAGCAAGAATCTGACCAACCACGTTGGGTGTCCCCAGCATTAAAAAGCAAGTTGAGAGCCAAGAAAGTGTTTGACTGACTTCTGACACAGAGAGCAGTGTTTTAGCTATGATCCCTGGGATTTCGCTTCTAGGCTAGTATTCTGAGGAAACAAAATAATAAATTTAAAGTTTCATGGTAGTTGCTGATGACAGTAATGATGGTGAAGATAAAACCGTATCTCCTGTCACTATGCTAAGTGCTGCATGCATGGTTTTATATAATACTCAGAAGTATCATACTGTACTAAACAAGCAGAGACTGGTAATTATGCCAGCTGTCCTGTGACAGAGAGGTTCAATGACATATTTGAGGTCATGCAGTTAATATTCACAAAGAAGTTAAACAAAGCCTTATTTAAAAAATTATAATCAAAATCTGAAACTCATTGGGGGAGTACTGAGTAATTATAAAAATGACTCTTACAAATATTTCTGATATAATCTTTAGAAAAAAAAAGTAGAATGCAAGATTACACATAGAATAGGATCTTCTTTGCCAAGATTTAATTGATATACCATAAAATGTACTCTTTTTATGTGTATAATTCAATGAGTTTTAATAGCTTTTGTAAGTTTTATTTATTTATTTGAAAGGAAGCAACAGAAAGAGGGGGACAGCAAGAACTCCTCCATCCACTGGTTCACTTCCCAAATGCCCAAAGCAGCCCAGGCTGGGCCAGGTCAAACTCAGGAGCCTGGAACTCTACCTGAAATCTCCCACATGGGTGGCAGAGACTCAAGCACTTGGGTCATCATCTGTTGTATCTGGGGTGCATTAACAGGTAGTTAATGGGTAGGATTTGATCACAGGCACTCTGACATGGGATGTGGGTGTAATAGGCATACTCTTTATCTGCTGTGTCACTACAGCTCAATTATTTTATTTATAAAAACTCAGAATATAACCATTACCACAATCTAGTTTTGGAGTGTTTGCATCATATCTCCCTGGCACATACCACCTCCCATCAACCAAAAAAATCTCTCATGCCTGTTTATAGTCAACATCCATTCCTACAGATTTACCCACTATGCCACAGCACTGGCCCCCTATTTATTTATTTTTTAAAGATTTATTTATGTACTTGAGAGGTAGAGTTACAGAGAGGGGGATACAGAGAGAGAGGTCTTCCATACACTGGTTCACTCCCCAAGCGGCCATTGGACCTATCCGAAGCCAGGATTCATGAGCTTCTTCTGGGTCTCCCATGTGGGTGCAGGGGCCCAAGCACTTGGGCCATCTTCTACTGCTTTCCCAGACCATCAGCAGAGAGCTGGATTGGAAGTGGAGCAGCCGGGACTCAAACCAGCACCCATATGGGGTGCCGGCACCGCAAGCAGATGCTTAACCTACTCCACAGTGATGGCCCCATTTCTAACTTTTTAAAAAATTATTTATTTATTTATTTATTGAGAGGCAAAGTTACAGACACAGAGAGGGAGATACACAGAGAGAGGTTTTCCAGTCACTGATTCACTACCCAGATGGCCAAAATGACTGGCACTAGGCCCATCTGAAGCCAGGAGCCAGGAGCTTCTTCCGGGTCTCCCAAGCACTTGGGCCATCTTCCACGCTTTTCCAGGCCATTAACAGGGAACTGGCTACTATGCCATAGCGCTGGCCCCTATAATATATCTTTTTAAGAAAGCACCAAAAAAGGCTTTCAACATGGCTGTGCCATTTTGCATTCTCATCATCAATTCATGAGAATTCCAGGTCACTCACATCCTCACCAACACTTGTAGTTGTGTATATTTTTATTATAATCATTTTAGATGTGAAGTGATATCTCTTTGTGATTTTAATTCATACTTATCTGAAAACTAAAAATACTGAGTATTTTTAAATAAGCCCATTTTCCTGCTATATATCTTCAATTTTTTGCCCATTTTTGTTGGGATGTTTTCTTATCACTGAATTTTGAGTTTTCTTTCTATCTCAAATGTACAAGTTGTTTCTAAGATAGATGTTTTCCCCCCAGTTTTTAGCTTGAGTTCCTTTCTTTTGTTATATTCTTTCAAAGAACAGATATTCTTAGTTATGATGAAAAATAAAACAATTTTCTCTTCTATAGATTGTATTTTTTGTCCTAGCCTAAGGAATCTCTGTCTAATCCGTGCTTCCAAAGATTATCTTCTATGCTTTCTTCTAAAATTTTTATAATTTGAAATTTTCAAGTTAGGCTCATGATCCAATTTCAGTTAATTTTTTTTCTTAGAACAAAAATTTCCAATTCTCAACTGGAGGTGATTTTACTTCCCATCCTAACCCTCTACCAGCAGACATTTGACAAAGTTTGAAAAACATTTTTATTGTTACAACTAGACTGATGCTGTTGAGAGAGACTGAATAGGATGTGCAGGACAGTCCTCACAACAAAGAATTGTCCAGCTCCAAAAGTCAGGAGTTCCCTATGGAGAAACTATTTGCTTAACTTCTCATGTACCTTCATTGGTATTTTTTTATCTCACCTATAAAATGAAAATTTTACTTCAGTATACTTCCATTTAGCCCTTCCTTGCCTTTATATTATTGTTAGAATTTTACTTCTATTTTTGTTGCAAATATGACGTATTTTTTTGTTGTTGTTGCTTTAAACAGTTGATTATCGGGGCCCGCGGAGTGACGCAGTGGATTAAGCGGCTGCTTGCGATGGTGGCATTCCATATTGGAATTGCCAGCTGGTCTGCTTCCCATCCAACGTCTTGCTGATGTATTTGGGAAGGCAGTGGAACATGGCATGAGTTCTTGGGCCCTTGTCAACCACATGGGAGACCTGAATGTAGTTCCTGGCTCTTGGCTTCAGCCTGGCCCAGCACCAGCCGTTGTGGCCACTGGGTGGCAGGGATTTAACCATTTGAACTATCACCTGCTGCCATCAGAGTGTGCATTAGCAAGAAGCTGGAATATTCGGAGTGGGGCTCAAATCCAGGATATCTGATATACAATACTGATATTCCAAATGACATGTTTTAAAAGATTTATTTTACTTATTTGAAAAACATAGTTACAGTACAGAGAGAGGGAGAGAGAGAGAGAGAGAGAGAGGTCTTCCATCTGCTGGTTCACTTCCCAAATGGCCACAGTGGCTGGACCTGAGCCGATCAGGAGCCAGTAGCTTCTTCCGGGTCTCCCACGTGGGCATATTAGCAGGGAGCTGGATTAGAATTGGAGCAGCTGGGACTTGAACTGGTGCCCATATGGGATGCTGGGGCTGCAGATCAGAGCTTTAACCTTGTGTGCCACAGCACCAGCCCCTCCAAATGACATCTTAACTGCTATGCCAAACATCTGCCCTGGCCTTCATTTTTGAAAGGTATTTTTGTAGGGTAAAACATTCTAGATTGGCATATTTTTTCCCACACACTATTACTGCTTTTTAGCTCACATTATTTGCTTTTTAAAAATTTACTTATTCATTTTCACCTTATTTGAAACTCGTATACACACACATAGAATGAGAGAGAGAGAGAGAGAGAGAAAGAGAGAGAGAGAGAGAGAGAGAAAGAGATTTCATCTGCTGGTTTATTTCCCAAATGCCACAACTAGGGCTGGGCCAGGTCAAGGCTAGAAGCAGGTTCATGTCTCAGTTCATGTCTCTCAATTGGGTGGCAGGGACCCATGTACTTGAGTTATCATCTACTGCCTCCCAGAATGTATTAGCAGGAGTCTGGATTGGAAGCAAGTAGCTGGGACTTGAGTAGTCATTGAGAAATGGGATGTGGGTACCCCAATTGACAACTTAGCTTCTGAGCTCACATTATTCTTTTTTTAATTGTAAAATTTCTTTACTTTTAATACAACAAAACAAAACTCATCCTTATGTCACCAATTTTCTACTTGAGAAAGTGTTAACTCCCTTTTACCATATAAACATACCTTATCAGATTATTTCTGATGAGTAAATCTGCTATCATCTTTATCTTTGCTCTTTTGCATATATGAGCCTTTTTGCTAGCTGCTTTAAAAATTGTTCTTTTTAAAACATTTATTTGTTTGCTTATTTGTTTTAAAGGGAGGAGAAGAGAGAGAGATATCTATCATCTGCTTGTTCTTTCCCCAGATGGCTACAATAACTGTGACAGGAGCAGACCAAAGTCAGGAGCCAGGAACTCCACCCTCATCTCCCACATGGATGTCAGGAGCCCAAGTGCTTGGCTGTCACTTCCTAGGCACATTAGCAAGAAGCTGGATTGGAAGTGGACTGGCTGGGCATGAACTGACGCTCTGATATGAGATGCAGGCATCCCAAGTGGCGCCTTGACCCACTGCACCACAACATCCACCACTAAAAAATTGTTTTTATCACTATTTTTCAAAAGACGCATTGTGATGCACCTTGGTGAAGTTTCTTCTTTTTCTTTTAATGCTCCTTGTGCTTGAAGTTTGTTGAACTTATATGTGCAAGTTTGTACTTTAATTCAGATTTAGAAAACATTTAGCCATTAGTTCTCCAAATGGTTTTTAGAGCCTCACCCTTGGGGCCTCTGATTACATCTAAACTTGTTTTATAAAGTTGTTCCCCAGTTCAGTGATGCTCTGTTCACTTTTTTAAACTGCTTGGTTCATTTTTTTGGTTAAGTATTTGCCATTATTTTAAATTAATTGAGCATCTTTTTTCACATTTTTTATATTCTATATTAACTGCTACATAACAGAGAAAACATGATATTTGTCTTTTTGGGATTGGCTTATTTCATTAAGCATGATGGTCTCTAGTTGCATCCATTTTGTTGCACAAGACACGATTCATTCTTTTTTATGGCTGAGTAGTATTCCGTTGTATGTATATATATATATATATATATACACACACACACACACACATCATCTTTTTAAAAAAAGATTTATTTATTTATTTGAAAAGCAGAGAGAGAGAGGAAGAGAGAAAGAAAGAGAGAGAGAGAGTCCATCTACTGGTTTACTCCCCAAAGGGCCACAATGGCTAGGGCTGGGCCAGGCTGAAGCCAGGAGCTTCATCCAGGTCTCCCACATAGGTAGAGGGGCCCAAAAACTTGGGCCATCTTCTGCTGGTTTCACAGGTACATTAGCAGGGAGCAGGATCAGAAGTGAAACAGTCAGGACTTGAACCAGTGCCCATATGGGATACTCGTGCAAGAGGTGGCTTTACCTGCTACACCATAGCGAAGGCCCAACCACATTTTCTTTATCTAATCATCAGTTGATAGCACAGCTATTGTAAATTGAGCCACTATAAACATGGGGATACAAATAATTCTTTTAAAGGCTGATTTAATTTCCTTAGATAAATTCCTAGGTGTGAGATGACTGGGTCATCTGGTAGATCTACTTTCTGGCTTGAAAGAGACAAACATGTCTGTTCACTTTTAAAGTCTTATTTCTGTTTCATTTTGGTTAATTTCTATTGCTTTAGCTTCAGTTTCCATTATTTTTCTTTTCTTTTTTATTTAAAAGGCAGAGCTACAGAGAGGCAGAGGCAGAGGGGGGAGAGAGAGAGAGAGAGAGAGAGAGGTCTTCCATCCGCTGGTTCACTCCCCAATTGGCTGCAACAGCTGGAGCTGAGCCGATCTGAAGCCAGGAGCCAGGAACTTCTTCCGGGTCTCCCACATGGGTGCAGTGGCCCGAGGACTTGGGCCATCTTCTACTGCTTTCCCAGGCCATAGCAGAGACCTGGATCAGAAGTGGGGTGGCCAGGTCTTGAACAGGCACCCATATGGGATTCTGGCACTGCGGGTGGTGGCTTTACCCACTATGCTACTGTGCAGGCCCCAGTTTCCATTATTTTTCTTCTGAAATATCTGATGTGCATTTACTCCTGTCCTGTGCATTTTCCATTTCTGACTTTTTTGTTTTACCTTCTAAAGTCTCTATTTGAAAAAAAAAATCATCTCTCTGTTTTCTATGTATGCAGTTAATATATACAACCTTTCCTTCAGCTTCTCAAATATATGACAGTCAGCGACAGAATTTAAAGGCCTGTGTTCGGTTCTTGACTTCACCCCCAGGCCTTTGTCTTCTTGGCGATACGGTGAGGTGGAGGCCATTGCAATGGCAACCAACAGGTTTGAGGTCGGCTTCTCTGGCCTATACTGACTTTCTCTGTATGCATTTTGGCCAATCACTGAAACACTCTGTGACCACTTTCCTCAAGTAGAAAATGAGAAAGATGGGTGATTTTTCATCCGGGTTCTGTGGAGTCTTGAGTTTGCTTGGAGACACCTCAGACACAATTGGGAAAGCCACATACTTTTCTCCACACGGGCCTTTGTTTTAAGAAAGGGTTTGATGGCTGAAAATGAACTTCAAAATAAATGCTCCTTGACACAGCAAGAAGAATGATATGTAGTGGGTAGGCTCTAGGACCAGAATATCTGGTTTTGAATTCTTAGTCTACCCTTGACGGATGGTGTGAGAGCAGGCAAGTTTCTTTAAGCTTCAGCTCTGTCAATTGTAAGAGATTATAAAATTACGGTGAAACAGTAAATTGTGGTGACAGTGCCAGTGGTCTATCCAGATACTCTGATTCCTTGTTTCTGTGTATTCCTCCGTTGGCTTCTCTGTGCCTGAACATTTTTTCAGATGACTAACCTCAAACTACAGGGCTTGGCCGGCGCCGCGGCTCACTAGGCTAATCCTCTGCCTGCGGCGCTGGTACTCCTAGTTCTAGTCCCAGTTGGGGTGCCAGTTCTGTCCCGGTTGTTCCTCTTCCAGTCCAGCTCTCTGCTGTGGCCTGGGAAGGCTGTGGAGGATGGTCCAAGTGCCTGGGCCCTGCACCCACATGGGAGACCAGGAGGAAGCACCTGGCTCCTGGCTTTGGATCGGCACAGCGTGACAGCCGTAGCGGCCATTTGGCGGGTGAACCAACGGAAGGAAGACCTCTCTTTTTCTCTCTCACTAACTCTGCCTGTCAAAAACAAAACAAAACAAAACAAAACAAAACAAAACAAAACAAACACTACAGTGCTTTTTTACCTTGTTCTTAGCCAGCCAGAAGTACCTGGACGTTCGTGTCCCTCTTGAGCAATAGGGTATGGACAACAACTGACATTTGGGGATTATTGAGTCCCTCACCTCAAGCCTGGAGAACTCTGAGGCGAGATTTTGCCCAAAATTGCATCTTTGCTAAGCTTCTTTCCTTTCCTCATTCCTGTCCTTCTTTGCATTTCCCTTATGTGTTTGTCCTGGACTGACTAAATTTAATACATTTATTCCCTATCTATGAATCTTTTTGTGGAAAGCCTAACCTAAAATCTGAAAACAGTACAGTGCCCAAAACATTATTAGTACTCAACATATGTCAGGTGTTATTATTGCTACTACAGTTGTTAATTTTCCTTACTTCCTTTTCTGGGTGGCTCTTTTGTGAAAATGAGAAATCATATCATTTTTTAGTTTTTTCTTTTGACAAGCTATAAACTTATGGTGGCTTTTAATTAGTTAACACTGTCTGTGGGGGCTGGGGTTGTGGCTTAGCAGGTAAAAGCTTCAGCTTGCAGCGCCGTTATCCCATGTGGGTGCTGGTTCAAGTCCCGGCTGCTCTACTTCTGATCTAGCTCTCTGCTAATGTGCCTGGGAAAGCAGTGGAAGATGGCCCAAGTGCTTGGCCCCTGCACCCATGTGTGAGACCAAGAGGAAGCTCCTGTCTCTGGCCTGGCCCAGCCCCAGCTGTTGCAGCCATTTGGGGAGTGAACCAGCAGACTCTGCCTTTCAAATAAAAAATAAATAAATCTTTAAAAAATGAAACAAAACAAAAAAACACTGTCTTTGCTTAGTATTACAGGAATGACATGTGGTCTTTCTAATTACATCAGGGGACTTTCTTTTTGAAATCATAGACCTAGACACTACAGATCATAATCTCACCAGAAAAAATAAAATAATGATAATAAAGACCAATCATTAACAACCCAGAGTGACCATGGCTGGGATCAAACACAGATTAATATTTTGGGTTAGCAAAAATCAAGTCAAAGATGCAAGAGGGGAGTATCCGCGGAGACTAGGAAATCCAAGCGTAACACAGACCCTAAGTAACAATAAGGTAGAAGCTACTCCAGCCTCAGAGAACGACTTGGAGCCTTCTCAAGTATCCACGAGTAAAGGGATTATACTTAGCGGCAGTTCAGATGCAAAGACCATGTTCAATTTTGGTCTTTACAACTTAGAAGAGATATAACGAAGTGGAAAAGGGCTCAGCAAAGAGCAGAGAGACAGTAAAATAATTGGCAAATAGAACCTCTGAGGAAAGGTTAAATGAGTTTGTATTGTTTACTCAGAAAAAGAAAGGCCAAAGGTCTACTTAATACTTGTCTTCAAGAATTTAAACTTGGGATCTCACCAGATATCCTTCACCCCAGAAGACAAAACTAGTTACATCCCAGTCCTCCTAGAAAGTGAGGGATTTAAGGTTTAGCATTGCAAAGAGAAACTGAGATTCACAATGGCCAGAATTTCTTGATTCAAGAGAAATTAATGCGTAGGAAAAGCCACCACGGGCAGTGGAATTTCTGTTCCTAGTGTTTTGTGACACATAAGCCCAGGGCCTTTCATTATCAGAAGTGCAACTTTAACAATGGTGGCTGGAAATCTGTGAAGGGTCACACAGTTGAATGGATCTATCTCACTTCAATTGTCGCCTGCTGCAGCTGCTGTTCAATCAGCATTTGACAGGCTGTGGGCTACGACTGATTCTCATAACCACAGCCTGGCTGAACAAAGTTAGGAAGGGAGCCCCAAGGAACATCACTCATAAGCATACTTCTACTTGCTGACTGTTATCAGTTTTTCCCTGCATAACAAAACACACCAAAACACAGAGGCAATAATTATTGACTTTCTCGTGCAGGCTTGAGTGCCTAGGCTTCAAGTGTCTGCTGGACTGACTCTGCTTCATGAGTGTTTGTTGGAGAACATGGGTAAGTGGGAAACAACTAGCCTTGGGAAACACTCTTGTGATGAATGCAGTGCAAACGGGCAAGCCCCACTGCACAAGCACATTTCAGAGCCCTGCTTGTATCACATCTCCTTCTAGCTCCCCGGTGAAACTCGATGCCCAGGGAAAGGGAGGTTCACGCTGTCTTTTGTGGGAGACACTGCCGTGATACGCTGCACAGGGTGTGGATAAAGAAACGGGTAATGACAGGGGCCAATAATGTGTGCAGGCCTCCTCCTTTTGCTGAGAGAGGAAAGGTCAGCTTTCACATGTAGTTCAGACTCAGATGACTTGGTATTAAGGTGTTGGTTGTTACAAGATTCCTCCATGGCCCAGATCTATGGCAGGCCTAAGCTTGATTCCTCTCGTTGGCCATAGAACTGATCTTGTCCCTTGACCCTGCTTTAGAGAGGGGGATGACTAGGGGCCAGGCCATGAACCTGGAGTTACTCTAGGCCAGAGTGGCAGCATTTCTACCTTTCCTCTTCTTCCATATCCACCAAAAGCAAAGTTCATGTTCTATATTTTTAATGTGAATTAATGGTTTTATAATGGTTTTTACCTATAAGCATCCAATTTAGAAACTTCAGCTTCACGTTTGATCCCTACTTTTTCTTCATACCCTCATCCAATTTGTTTTAAATCTCTTTTAATGTATGTCTGAAACAACTTTCTCTCCCACTTTGTTTGCTACCTTCCCCACTGAGGTGTTCTCTGTGTCTGTCTCTGTCTCTCTCTCTTTTAAAGATTAATTAATTTATTTGAAAGGCAGAGTTACAGAGAAAGAGAGAGAGAGAGAAAGAGAGAGGGAGAGAGAGAAAGAGAGAGAGAGAGAAGTCTTCCATCCACTGTTTCACGCCCCGCAAATGGCTGCAATGGCTGGAGCTGGGACAATCTGAAGCCAGGAGCCAGGAGCTTCTTCTGGGTCTCTCACAATGTGTGCAGGGGCCAAAATGTTTGGGCCATTTCCTAGTGTTTTCCCAGGCCACAGCAGAGAGCTGGTTTGGAAGTGGAGCAGATGGGACTTGAACCGGCACCCATATGGGATGCTGGCACTGCAGCGGGAGGCTTTACCAGCTACGCCACAGTGCAGCCCCCTCCCCTGTATTTTATTTGTTATTTCTGCAGTCATCTGAATTGGTCACTGCCACTACACTGCAGCTGATCCAACCACTATATTGGAGCAAATTTCTTTTGGAAAAATCAAACCAGATCATGTGAAAACCTGCTTATGCAAAAGCCAAAGAAGAGGCAATCAATTATCTAGCATGTATCTATTAAATGATACCGAAATATGGCAGTTGAGGACCTCCAATATCTTGCTTCCTTTCCAGCCTCATTTCCTCTCAACCCACCTGTACTCCAACCACATTGAGCTACCCATTTATACACGTCACCTACTTCAATAAACACTTGTATGCGTGCCTGCTATCTCCTATGCTTAGAATGTCCTTCCATATATCTTTGACAGGCTGAAATTCCTAGTCATTATCATCAAACATCACTGTTCTTTCAGAATTAATCATTCTCAACTGTGAGTCTCTGAGCACTCTGTTCATACTATTATCACCTGGCAGGGCTCACGTAGCTGTGCGTGTATTGATTACTCACGGAAACTCTTGGGTGAAATAAGAGCATCAATAATGTTCTGCACAATGCAGAAACCTTTCAGAAGGCATTTAGCTTGGGTGTTGTTCTTTTGCTTCCTGAGATCTAGGGTGATAGATAGAATCTTCATACCATTACATTTCAGCATAACTTAAAGTGTATCTAGGGCTGTAATAGACAATAACGCAGAGCTGGTATTGGAGATTAGTAAGCATCCTGTGGACCAACACTACATACATTTGTGTAATAGCCATTTGGGGACAATGATATTTGGAGTTATGGTAATAAATACTTAAAACCTAGATCTTCAAAGCAATGACAAAAGAAGAGAAAACTCTCTGTAATGGTACTTCATACTTGAACTTAAAAAGTAAACAAATAGCCTGGCAAAGGACCATTCTTCACACCAAAAGGACTGAGCAAGCAGACATAGAACCAGAAAGTAAGATGAAAAGAATTAGGTCCCAGCATGAAGGTGACATTCCTGGTTAACATCGTGGGCAAGACTGCTCACCGTATGTTTTAGTAAGATCTGCATATTAGTTATGGCTTATTCATTCAACTTTAATATTGTATTTATATGCATAATAAGTGTGCATTTTGTTAATTTGTTTCCATTTAGTATATATTAAGATGTGGATTCCATCAGGCAAATTCTTTCCTTTTTTAAAGATTTATTTATTCATTTAAAAAGCAGAGTTACAGAGCGGCAGAGGCAGAGAGAGAGAGAGAGAGAGGGAGAGAGAAAGGTCTTCCATCCACTGGTTCACTCCCCAGATAGCTGCAATGGCTGGAGCTATGTCGATCTGAAGCCAGAAGCCAGGAGCTTCTTCCAGGTCTCCCACATGGGTTCAGGGGCCCACGGACTTGGGCTATCTTTTACTGCTTTCTTAGTGTCGCTCCCCCACTCGCGGAGGAACGACACCGGACCCTGCGCTGTTCTTTTTCCCCTGGCCCTTCCCGGGTTTGCTGCCGTTCCCCGCCTCGCAGAGGAACGACACCCTTCCGGGTTTGCTGCCGGCCTTCCACTGCCTCCGCGGAGGGGCAGCACCCCCGCCGCTTTCCCCGCTTCTGTGGAGGGGTGGCACACCGCCAGCCGACTCTCTCAGGGGTTGCTCAGATGTTCCTGGTGCATGTTGTCTCTCTCCTCCTTTATAGTCCTCTTCCACCAATCCCAACTCTGCTGGCGTTCTCTCCCCACGCTCTGAGCACGCTGCTCTCCTCCTATCAGGGGCAGGATCTGCTCCTGCAGCTTGTTAGTCGAATTGGTGAGGCAGCTGTGTGGAAGTTGCTTATTCCCTCTCAGCGCCATATGGTGGGAGATCAGATGCACAGAATTAGTCCTAGCAATTCCAGTAATTTAGTCTAGTCTCGGTTGCTCCCCACACTCAGAATGCATTAGAGAGCTGTATCGGAAGTGGAGCAGCCAGGACTTGGACTGGCACCCATATGGGATGCTAGCATTGCAGGCAGTGGCTTTACCCACTACACCACAACACCGACCCCAACTTAATCCTTTTCATTGCTTTTACTAAGTCTTGGTAGAAAAATCTTGTTGTGGGTCAGGGATTTGTTGGAGTAGTTAAGGGACACCCACATTCCATACTGGCGTGCCTGGGTTTGAGTCCACCTCTGCTTCTGATTCAATTTTCTGCTATTGTGACCCTGGGAGGAAATAGGTGATGGCCCATGTACTTGATCTCTACTACCCTTATAGAAGACCTCGATGGAGTTCCAGGATCCTGGCTCCAGCCTGACCCAGCCCTAGCTGTTGCAGGCCTGTGGGGAGTGAAATTGTGAATGGAAGGTCACTTTCTGCCACTGTCTCTCTCTATCTGCCTCTCTTTAGCTCTGGCAAATACATAAAAATAAGCAAAGACATTTTAAAAAGGAAAATCTTGTTGCATTTTGCCAAAGTTAGAATGGTCCCAACTTCAAATTACAGTAATAATCTAATGTTCAGACTATATAGATCAGAAACAGCATTGAAACAAAGTGTTTCCTCTTTGGGTGGGGCACATGTAATGAAATCTATAATAATGTTCCTTGTAGTTCTACTAAATTGTAAGAACCATAAAACCAGGGATTACATCGCATTCACTGTAGGACCTAGCGCTGTGTCTGGTGTACCACAGGTGCCCTGTCAGTGCTCACTAATCTGAATTGAATGGGCATGAGTAGGAGGTACTGCAGACTGCTTCAAAGGGGGAAGTTCCAAAGCAGGGGAATGCCAGGGTGCCCCTTGCTCAAGAACTCTGGGGCAGGGACCTATGGCGGAGGCTTCATTACTTTTCCACCACCCACCTCAGCACATTTCTAGTCTGTTCAGCTTCCCAGAGGATGAATAATTAAGGGGAAATTGTACGTGTCCAAGTCAGCAGTGTCCATGCACTGAGCTGAATACAGTGAAGCAGCCTGGAATTTTTATTCAGGTTTTAGATTTTTTTTCCTTCTCATTCTTTAGTTAATCCACCCAGCTCAGTCAAATTAAGTGTCACAATCACAGAAGTAAATCCAAGCATTTCTATCCAACATCAAATTCTTTCTGTATCATAAAGCATACATTTCTTTCATAATATGTAACATTAATATGTGATTTATTTCCAGTCCTAGGCCATGAATAATCTCAAAGTCACTATCATGTTTTAGTTGAAGACAAGGGAAGCAATAAAATGTCATCAAACTTGCATGAAACTGGCTGGGGAATCCACAGTGGCCATCACTCCAGCTCAAGCATGGTTGCTTGGCAGCTTAGCGACTGTAAAAAAGACCCATTGATGGCAACTCCTTTCATTTCAGTGGCTACATGGCAATATTAATAACACATAATCACTCAAGCCAACACAGAACAAACCAGCTGTGCTGTAAGATAGCATCAGATTGTATCAGTGTGAAAATTTGGCCTAGTATGGCTTGCTTGGACCCAAATGTCTTTCAACCAACTTGCCTTAAGATGCTAATGACATTTTTTTTGTGTGAGTGGGTGGAAAGATGGAGTGAAGATTTCCTTTTGTATTTTAGAGGCTTGTTGGAGAAACACTGGATACCAAAACACTGAGCAGGCCAGAGAACTGAATGTTTTGAAAGGGCTCCAATGTCTGTACTGCTTGGTGCAATCAGTCCTCTGTCTTCATCAGTTCTATATCTATAGATTCACTCAACCCAGGGTTGAAAATATTTTCCAAAAATGTACCCATACTGAGCATGTACATGCTTTTTTCTTGTCTTTGTTTCCCAAATGATATAACAATAATTTTAATAGTATTTAGATTATATGAAGTGTTATAAATCATCTAGAGTTGATTTAAAGTGTATGGGGGATGTGCCGGGGGTATATGCAGACACTACCTGCATATACGGGAGTGGAACTTGTGGTGATTTTGCCATGTGCAGGGGTCCTGGATCCAATCCCCATGGTTACTGAGGGACAACTGTACTTTTTGAATGACCTAAAGAAAGCTAAAAACAAATACTAATGTACTAATTTCTACCTTTTCCAGGATATCCAGATTTGGAATTTTCAATTTAATACATTTTTAAGGGCACCAATTATGCACAAACGTACTGTGCTAGAAGTTCATGATAATACAAAGACAAAATTGCCACAGAGTGGAGGGAGGGCATGTGTACAGAATTCTAAAAATGTGGCAAAACATTGGGGGAAGAGTTGAAAAATGCTTTGTTAAGGGACTCTGAGTATAACATATAGAATATCTGATATGACTGACTGACTAAATGAACTCTGTGTTTTGTCAGATAAATTATTAGGGGTTGGTAGGACTTTTAACCTATGGAAATTTGGAGAGGAAAACATCATAAATAAGGGAATTATCAAGAAAATGTGCACAGAAACAAGAAAAATTCATAGCAGTACTGGTGTGGTGGTGGTGGTGGTGTGTGTGAGAAGGGAACAAGTATAATTTTATTAGATTGGAAGAGATTACACAGAGTAGGAGTCACTACAGTACATTGAAGTCATGCTTTTTCAGGACTAAAACATCAAGATTAAATACATATTTACTTCAGGGGTTCATGTCAAAATGGGGAAATGATGTGATTTTTTAAAAGATTTATTTATTTATTTGAAAGTCAGAGTTACACAGAGAGAGAAGAGGCAGAGAGAGAGAGAGAGAGAGAGAGAGAGAGAGGTCTTTCATCCACTGGTTCACTCCCCAGATGGCCACAGTGACTAGAGTTGCACTGATCCGAAGCCAGGAGCCAGGAGCCAGGAGCTTCCTCCAGGTCTCCTATGTGGGTGCAGGAGCCCAAGGACTTGGGCCATCCTCTACTGCTTTCCCAGGCCATAGCAGAGAGCTGGATTGGAAGTGGAGCAGCCAGGTCTCGAACTGGCGCCAAAAGGGGATGCCAGTGCTTCACGCTAGGGCGATAAACCACTGCGCCACAGCACCAGCCCCATGATGCGATTTGAATAGGACTTCAGGAAGACAATGTAACCTGCTGCACAGTACCAAGCTCTGTAGATGGTAAGAGAGGTTTGGGCTCCAATCTCAGCTCCACCAGTTGCAAACAGAATGATCCCAGATGTGTTACTTAAACTCTCCAAGCCTCAGATTCCTCTTTAGTAAAGTGAAGCTAGCAAGCCCACCATGAATGTATTAATCCATGAACAAGAAGAAAATTGGCTCCTGGGAGAGAAGGTAGGGAAGGGGACTCGAGAAAGCAGTACAAAGGAATGACAGCTGTTGCTTCTAAAGCATATATAGCAAGAGAGAAGTGCTGTCAATCCAGGTGTACAGAACAGCGTATCACCTTCAACTTCTCTAAGTGAGATGTTTCATAAATAAAATATACAAGCCCAACTTGTGGCCATGATTGCTGGTCATACTTGGCGCACAGCAAGTTTTCATAAATAGAAACTATTTCATGATTGTTTTTACAATGTTACAAAAAGGATAGTGGAATAGAAAATAGAGGATGAATAAGAGTGGCAAAATAAAGTTGTAGGACTTCTAGTTAGAGCCAAGATGAAAAATAGGGAATAAATTTGCCTTTTGAAAGAAGGGAAATGTTATATTCTTAGAATTGTGCCTAGCCATGGAAAGCCAAAACACTCTGGAAAAAAAAAAAGACCTAAATGAAAGATCTCTGTGAATGAGATCCCAGTGGAAAGAACGGGCCATCAAAGAAGGAGGTACCTTTCTCTGAAGGGAGGAGAGAACTTCCACTTTGACTATGACCTTGTCTAAATAAGATCAGAGTTGGCGAACTCAAAAGGCTTCCATAGCCTTGGCAGCTCATGACAAGAGCCTCAGGTGATCACTGATGCCATAAACAAGAGTGTCAATTTGTTAAATCAACAACAGGAGTCACTGTGCACTCACTCCCCATGTAGGATCTCTGTCCTTAATGTGTTGTACAATGTGAATTAATGCTATAACTAGTACTCAAACAGTACTTTACAGTTTGTGTTTCTGTGTGGGTGCAAACTGTTGAAATATTTACTTAATATATACTAAATTGATCTTCTGTACATAAAGATAATTGAAAATGAATCTTGATGTGAATGGGATAGGAGAGGGAGCGGGAGAGGGGAGGGTTGTGGGTGGGAGGGAGGTTATGGGGGTGGGGAGCCACTGTAATCCAAAAGCTGTACTTTGGAAATTTATATTTATTAAATAAAAGAAAGTAAAAAAAAAAAAAAAAAGAATTGTGCCTAGCAACTACATTGAATCTGTTCTCTTTGTATTAACATCATATTAACATGACAATTGATGAGAATTTTGTTGTAGTAATTATCATGCATTTGCAATGACCCTGAGAATCTAGTGTATTTATAAATTCCTTTAATAAAAAATTCTTAATATGATTTTAATGAAAAGATATCCCACTTTTATATAAAAATACCCTAAGATATGGACAAAATATATGAAACTAAATTTTTCAGGATAGAGAGAACCAAGCAATGATGGGTAGCTCTTCTGGAGGGAGAGAAAACAAATGAGCCTAGTGTTGCCCTAGGTTGCTGTGCAGACAGTTTCCAGGCACTGGAGCAGGGAACTCTGAGTTGAGGAGACAGAGGTGAGAAATCAGGAAGGCCAAGCCAGCAGCCAGCGTTTGTAGGAGAGAATACCAGAGAAGACAAAACTGAACAGAGAGAGGGCTCTGGGATTTCTGGAGAGGATACTCCTTGAATATTCAGCTGAATAATGATCAGCACCTTCAAGGAAACCATCCAGGGCCAGGGAAAGAATCATCTGAAGGGGTCAAAGAAATAACCATCTGTAAAGAATAGAGGGAACAACCTTTATGATCTCATACAGGACCAGGAAGCTTGCCTGCTTATGCCAGCAAGAATATGAAGTATCATAATTCATGAGACATCAGATAGGTTATTAAGAAAGGATTTATTCCACTAGTAGGGAATAATTAATCCTAGACTAACAGCTTCTTTGCTCTTACCTAGCAAAATATTATAACAGTACCTCAAGGAATCACACTGTTGCCAATTTCCAAATGGCTTGACTTTATTCCAGAATAAATCTTAGAAATATTAGTAGTAATATAAAAATATCCACTATTCAACAAAGTAACACACTATCTAGTCATTAGTCTGATGAAAGATGTACACTACCCATACACGGAAAACTATAAAACATTGCTGACTTGGACAAATGTAAAGATATACTATGTTCATGGATCTGAAGGCTTGGCAATTTTAATACATTGATTATCTCTACAAATCTATAGATTCAATGCAATTCCATTCAAAATCCATGAAATTAGCATGGAAATACAATGCATCTAGACTAGGCAAAACAATTTTCAAAACAAAGATCAAAATTTATACTACTTGATTTCAGGGCTTACCATGAAGTGACAATTATCAAAGTAGTGTTGTGTAGATGACAATATAGGCAGAAAGATTAATGATATGAAATAGTCCAGAAACCAAAACAGAGTCTCATACAGTCAATTGAGTTTCCAACAAAGTGGAGAAAAAATTTCATTAGATTTTTTTTCTCCAACAAATGATGGCAAATTATCTGCATATACAAAAAGAGGAAATTTGATCTATACTGTGAGCCATACAATAAAGTTGCCAGGAAGTATATCATAGATCTAAATATGGAACCTTTAACTTTACAGTTTCTGGAATAAAACAAAGAGGAAAATATTTGTAACCATGGATTAGGCAAAATGTATTAGGTCTAATCCCAAAAGTGTGATCTATAAAGGGGAAAAAAAACTTAGCATAATTATTTATTTTCTTCAAAGATACAGTGAATAGAGTGAAAAAAAAACAAGCTATACATAAGGAGAAAATATTTACTTGTTATGTATCTGGCAAAGGGCTTCTATACAGAGTGTACAAAAATATGAATATTAATAATTTTCACTTATTAATATATTCAATAAATAAAATTTTAGCAAAAGGTTTGAATGAATATTTCACCAAAGAGTACAAATGGCAAATAAGCCCCCAAAAACAGTCAATATCATTTTAAAAAATGTGAAATATCCTATATGGATAGAAAGTAGGTAGTAGTCACCTGGGGCTAGGGAATATAAAGGTCCCAGGGAATTAAAGCACAAGACAACTTTTTTTTCCCTAAAGAAACCTTTTATTTAATGAGTACAAAATTCATGAATACAACTTTAGGAATATAGTGATTCTTCCCACAATACCTACCCTCTGAACCTCACTCACACCCCTCCTCTTCCCTCTCCCAATGCAAGTCCCATTCTCCATTAAGATTCATTTTCAGTTAACTTTATACATATAAGACCAACTCTATAGTAAGTAAAGATTTCAACAGTTTACAGTCACACACACACACACACACACACACACACAAACTGTTTGAGAACAAGTTTTACAGTTAATTCCCATAACACAACTCATTGAGGACAGATGTCCTGCATGGGAAGTAAGTGTTTGGTGACTCCTGTTGTTAATTTAACAATTAACACTCTTATATATGACGTCAATGATCACCTGAGGCTCTTGATATGAACTGCCAAGGTTATGGACACCTTTGAATCCACAATCTCTGTCAGTATTTAGACAAGTCCATAAGCAAAGTAGAAGTTCTCTCCTCCCTCAGAGAAAAGAACATTCTTCTTTGATGGCCACTTCTTTCCACTGGGGTCTCACAGAGATCCTTCATTTAGGATGTTGTTGTTGTTGTGTTGTTGTTTTTTTTTTTTTTTTTTTTTTTTTGCCACAGTGTCTTGGCTTTCCATGTCTGAAATGCTCTCATGTGTTTTTCAGCCAGATCAGAATATCTTAAAGGTTGATTCTGAGATCAGAGTGCTATTTAAAGTGATTGTCATTCTGTGAGTCTGCTGTGTGGACTGCTTCCCATGTTGGAACATTCTCTTCTTTTTAATTCTATTTATTATTACCAGACACTTGATCTTAGTTATATATGATGCTTTTAACACATAATACTATCTATATGTTCACTTTAACATTTTATATGTTCACTTTAACACTTAAGATGGTATTTTTACCACCCAACTTAATGGGATTTGGGGTCCCATGGCAAGCTTTGAAACTGTACCCTTAGATGTAAGTCCATAGGAATGTATGCAGAACTATACAGCTTTACAGTTACAAACTTCCATCTCCCTCTTTTATATCTACTCTTATTTTTTAATAAGATCCATCTTCAATTAACTTTATACAAATATGATTAACTCAATGTTAAATAAAGAGTTCAACAAATATAATAAAAAAACTGTTCCTTGACAATCAAGTCAAGGGCTGTTCAAGTCATTGCTTCTCTAAGTGTCAATTTCACTTCTATGGATTTCCTTTTAGGTGCTCTACTAGTTATCATAGATTAGGGAGAACATACAGTATTTGTCCCTTTGGGACTGGCTTATTTCACTAAGTATGATGTTTTTCAGATTCATCCATTTTGTTGCAAATGATCGATTTCTTTATTTCTTTTTTTTTTTTTTTACCACTGTGTAGTATTCCATAGAGTGCATATCCCATAATTATTTATCTAGACTTCAGTAAATGGGCATTTAGGTTGATTTGATTCTATGTCTTAGCTATTGTGAACTGAGCTACAATAAACATGGGGGTGCAGATAACTCTTCTATTTACTGACTTCATTTCCTTTGGGTAAATTCCCAGGAGTGGGATGGCTGGGATATATGGTAGCTCTATATTCAGATTTCTGAGGTATCTCCAAACTGATTTCCATAGTGGTTTTATCAGTTTACATTCCCACCAACAGTGGATTAAGGTACCTCTTTCCCCACATCCTTGCCAGCATTTGTTGATTTCTGTATGAAAGCCATTCTAACTGGGTTGAAGTGAAACCTCATTGTGGTTTTGATTTGCATTTCCCTGATGATTAGTGATCCTGAACAGTTTTTCATGTGTCTTTAGCCATTTGGATTTCCTCTTTTGAAAAATGTGTTTAAGTCCAGCACTCTGGCCTCAGAATCAGCCCTAAAGGCATTCCGATCTGGCTGAAAAGCCCATGAGAGTATTTCAGGCATGGAAAGCCAAGACACTCTGGCAAAAAAAAAAAAAAAACACCTAAATGAAAGATCTCTGTGAGTGAGATCCCAGTGGAAAGAACAGGTCTTCAAAGAAGGAGGTACCTTTCTCTGAAGGGAGGAGAGAACCTCCACTTTGAATATGACCTTGTCTAAACAAGATAAGAGTCAGTGAACTCAAAAGGCTTCCATACCCTTGGAAACTCATGACTGGTGCATAGGGAGATTACTGATGCCATAAACAGGAGTGTCAATTTGTAAAGTCAACAACAGGAGTCACTGTGCACTTACTCCTCATGTAGGATCTCTGTCCTTAATGTGCTGTACATTGAGACTTAATGCTATAATGAGTACTCAAACAGTATATTTCGCTTTGTGTTCTATGGGGGTGCAAACTGTTGAAATCTTTACTTAATGTATACTAAACTGATCTTCTGTAAAAAAAAAAAAAAAGAAATTATCAATTCCCAACTTGACTCTCACTGGGATTAAACATGACAATAGGTCTGATCTGATTTCATCATCATTTAAAAAATCATCTACTATTTTTCACTTTATGTTTGTGTGGGAGCAAACTGTTGAAATCTTTACTTAATGTATGCTAAACTGATCTTCTGTATATAAAGAGAATCGAAAATGAATCCTCATGTGAATGGAAGGGGAGAGGGAGTGGGAAAGGGGAGGGATGCGGGTGGGAGAGACGATATGGGGGGGAAGCCATTGTAATCCATAAGCCATACTTTGGAAATTTATATTCATTAAATAAAAGTTAAAAAAAAAAAAGAAAAATGTGTTTAAGTCCTTGGCCCATCTCTTAAGTGTTTTTTTTTTCGTGTGGAATCTCATTATCTCTTTGTAGATTCTAGTTATTAATCCTTTATCAGTTGCACACTTTGCAAATAATTTCTCCCATTCTGTCAGTTGCCTCTTCACTTTCCTGACTGTTTCTTTTGCCATACAGAGGCTTCTCAATAATTTTGGCTTTGACTGCCTGTGCCTCTGGGGCCTTTTCCAAGAACTCAGCCTATGCCAATATCTTGCAGGGTTTCCTCAATGAACTCTAATAATTTGATGGTATCAGGTTACAGATTTAGGCCTTTAATCCATTTTGAAAGGATTTTTGTGTAAGGTGTAAGGTAGGGATCTGCTTCAAACTTCTGGAAATCCAGTTTTCCCCAGCACCATTTGTTGAATAGACTGTCCTTGCTCCAGGAATTGGGTTTAGCCTCTTGGTCAAATATAAGTTGGTTGTAGAGGTTTGGGTTGGTTTCTGGTGTTTCTATTCTGCCCCATTGGTCTGTCCATCTGTTTTTGTACCAGTAACAGGCTGTTTTGATTCTAACTGCCTAGTAGTATGTCTTGAAATCTGGTATTGTGCTGCCTCTGGCTTTATTTTTGTTGTATAGGAATGCTTTAGCTATTTGAGGTCTCCTGGGTTTCCATATGAATTTCAGCTTCATTTTTTCTAGATTTGAGAAGAATATCTTTGGTATTTTGATTGGTATTACATTGAATCTATAAATTGCTTTCAGAAGAATGGACATTTTGATGTTATTGACTCTTCCAATCCATAAACACAGTAGATTTTTTCTATTTTTTAAAATTTTTTTGTATTTGTTTCTCTAATGTTTTGTAATTCTCATTGTAGAGATCTTTGACATCCTTGGTTAAATTTATTCCAAGGTATTTGATTTTTTTTGTAGCTGTCGTGAATGGGATTGATCTCAGAAGTTCTTTCTCAGCCATGCTATTATCTGTGTATACAAAGGCTGTTGATTTTTGTGTATTGATTTTATATCTTGTTACTTTACCAAATCTTCTATGAGTTCCAATAGTCTCTTGGTGGAAGCTTTTGGATCCCTTATATATAGAATCTTGTCATCTGCAAACAGGGATAGTTTCACTTCCTCTTTCCTAATTTGTAACCCTTTGATTTCTTTTTCTTCTCTAATGGCTCTGGCTAAAACTTCCAGGACTATATTGAATAGCAAAGGTGACAGTGGGCATTCTTGTCTGGTTCTGGATCTCAGTGGGAATGCTTCCAACTTTTCCCCATTCAAGAGGATAATGGCCATGGGTTTGTCATAAATTGCCTTAATTGTGTCGAGGAATGTTCCTTCTATACCCAATTTGCTTAGAGTTTTCATCATGAAAGGGTGTTGTATTTTATCAAATGCTTTCTCCGCATCTATTGAGATTATCATACGGTTTTTGTTCAACATTTTGTTAATGTGATGTATCACATTGCTTGATTTGTGAATGTTGAACTATCCCTGCACACCAGGGATAAATCCCACTTGGTCTGGGTGGATGATCTTTCTGATGTGTTGTTGGATTCAATTGGCTAGAATTTTGTTGAGGATTTTTGCATCTATGTTCATCGGGAAAATTGGTCTATAGTTCTCTTTCTCTGTTGTGTCTTTTCTGGGTTTAGGACTTCAGGTGATGCAGTCTTCATAGAAAGAATTTGGGAGGATTCCCTCCCTTTCAATTGTTTTGAACAGAATTTAATTGAGGAAACATTGCTGTTACAAATAAGTGTCTTAGATTTTAGTCCCTGTTGTAATAGATAAAGGATAAGTAAAGGTTAAGAAAAGAATAAAAGTGGTATGGAAGCAATGGTTGGTAAGTTCTGAATTGTTTCAATTGTTTTGAGAATAATTGGTGTTCTTTAAATGTCAGGTAGCATTCTGCAGGGAAGCCATCTGGTCCTGGGATTTTCTTTGTTGGGAGGGTCTTTATTACTGATTCGATTTCCATCTTGGTAATGGGTCTGTTTAGGTTTTCTATGTCTCCCTGGCCCAAGTTAGGTAGGTTGTATGTGTCGAGGAATTCATCCATTTCTTCTAGGTTTCCCAGTTTGTTGGCATACAGTTCTTTGTAGTTATTTCTGATGATTCTTTTTTTCTGTAATGTCTGTTACATTTCCTTTTTTTATCTCCACACTTGATCTTAGCCAATAGGCCGAGAAGCGATTATTTTTCTAATCTCTAATTTTATTGATTTGGGTCTTCTCTCTCCTTTTTTTGGTTATTTGGGCTAATGATGTGTCAATTTTTTAATTTTTTCATAAAACCAGCTCTTCATTGTACTGATATGTTGTGTTTTTTTTTCAATTTTGTGATTTTTCTCTCTACTTTTAATTATTTCTTTTCTCTTACTATTTTTGGGTTTGTTTGCTGTTGTTTTTCTAGATCTTTGAGTGAATTGATAACTCATTTATTTGGTGCCTGTCCAATTTTTTGATGTAGGCGCACCAATTGCTATATACTTTTCTCTTAATACTGCTTTTTGTATCGCATAATTTTTGATATGTTGTATTGTTGCCTTCATTTGTTTCCAGAAATTTTTAAATTTTCGTTTTGATTTCTTCTTGACCCACTGTTCATTAAGTAACATATTGTTCAGTCTCCATGTTTTTGTGTATGTTCTAGAGATTCCTAAGTTGTTGATTTCCAGCTTCATTCCATGTGGTACGTCTATAGTGGCAGTCTCTTTTTAGTTAGGGTGACTGTTGCCATATTTATGTAAGGGATAAGCAGGAAGGACAACCAAAGGATGTCTATTACAAAAGGTACTACAATCCAAGACCCTTATTTGTAACAGCAATATTTCCTCAATTAGGGTGTGTTTTCTTTTGTTTAAGAGGTTTTCTCAGGTAGGTGATTTTGCATTTCTGTGTGTTGGTGGGGAGACTTTATTCCCTTTATCATAAGGGACTCTACCAAGTGCCCTGGAGCCAGCCTCCACAGTGTACACTTGCTAACAGGGATGGAGTCTATCCCTACACAAAACTAATTGTTGAATCCCTGCAAATGGATGAGGCTGCTAAATGGAAATGGAAGTTGAGGAATTTCTGCAACTACAGGGCAAAAGGATAAGAAAAGAATAAAAGTGGCATGGAAGCAATGGTTTCTAAGTTCTGAAACACAAGATTGAATGAAGTGATAAATTCAAAGCACAAGAGGGTTTTGATCATTAAATGGTCTCTGATGTCCAATGAGCATTAAAATTGAAGAGGATGAGAATTGAGAAGAAAATAGAAAGTTATTAGTAATCTGGATAAAAACAAAAACAAAGCTTTGGAAGGATATTAGAGACTGATGCTTAATTTTGAGGGGTTAAATACTGAATGGATTTAAGTAACTAAGTGTACATAATTTCCTATATTATCTTTAAGTATCTCAATAAAAATTTATAGGGAATCAAGGCCAATGAAAGTAATTTCTCTAACAGTTTGGATAATATGCAATGTTTTTAGGAAGGAGGATCAAGGCAGTAGGAGAGATGTAGACCAAGGCTGACTATTAACACAGTGGTTTTCATACTTAGCGACACATTGGAACCACCTAAGGGCATTTTGAAGAAATATTGGCGCCTTGGCGAGTTAGATCAGAATCTCTAGTTGAAGCAAAGTCACAGAGGGAGGGTGAGGAGCATCAGAGCCTCAGTCTTCAACAACCAGGGAGCAAGAACATCAGTAGGAATGGGGTTCCTCTTTTAAAGTTACACAGCTGCTCTCAGCAGAGTCAACAAACAGCTCTACCTTTGGCAAGGAGGAGGAGGAAGAGGAAACGTGGGGAGGAGGAAGTGAAAGAGGAGCAGCAGAGGGAAGTGTAGGGAGAGGGAACAGCCAGAAGAGGAGGGAGAGGAGGAACTCCTGTGGTGTTTGCTGTGGTTCAGAGACACTTTTTAAGACTTTGCCCCCCCCCCCCCAGCTTTCATTGTTATTTGGGGTAAAGATCAACGGGGGAAATATGAACTCTTCAAGGGGAAAATGCAATTTTGAAGCAGCTCCTTTTGCCTTCTGGGGATTTTGAAGGTCAAACCATCAGTGTCTGCTTCAGCTGTAACAAAGCTAAAGGGGTCAGGGGGCACAGCTTCCCCCGCCACTGTTGGGGGTCATTCCAATCAATAACACTGCAGCCTGAAGAGGGTCATGCCAACTTTTCTTAAAGACCTCAGGGTACTGAGTGCATTGTGCTCTTCCATCCAATTTTTGTCACTTTTCAAGCTTTTCCAACTGCAAGCTGTTCTTGTACGTGACTGACTCCCTTGCAGAAGGACTGGGAGGAAAGAGCGTGGGGTTTCACTGTGAGTGACCAGCATTCACTCCTCTGCTCTGAATCTTACACGCTATGGGCAAATTTTTTTTTTAACTTCTTCAAGCCTAGCTTCAGTTTTTTTTTTTTAAAGAAAAACCAATAATGTATATTTTCATGCTTGTGCATGCATGAACATTAGAGATTCTTGCTCTTGTATATATATATATATAACTGAATGCTTCATCCATATTTATGAATCAAACATTTTTTCTACTGTACACTCACACTCACTCTCAATACTGCTGGCAACAGATGTGTGGATTTCCCCCCACACATCTATTTCCTGCAGCCACCAACTGGGTGTTCTATTGTTTAACTCAATTCTGACCCTATCTACCTGGAGATAGCATTAGATTCCACAGATTAAGGACTCAGTCCCACCAGAATGGCCCCCCAGCTTGTGTTTCTGACAGATTGGCTGTCAACTGGAGGTTTACTTGATCCCCTTCTTGGGTTTGATAAGTTGCTAGAATGGAACAGAAAATTCAAGGAAATGCTTGACTTACATTTACGCATTTACCATAAAAGGTTACAATGCAGGAAGAGCCGATGGAAGAAATGCATGGGCAAGTTATGAAGGAAGGGGTGCAGAGCCTTCCCTCTCTCTCAGAACGTGTCACCCTCCACGTGTTCAACAAACGGGAAGCTCCCTGAGCACATAGTTTATGGAATTTTACAGAGCTTTCCTCATATAGGCAGGCTCAATTATTAACCCAATCTATCCCCCTGTCTTCCCTGGAGGATTGGGGGTGGGACTGAGCCTTCCAATCTCCTAATCATGACAAGTGGCCTTTTTGGTAGTTTACATTCAGGAACCCATCCTGAGTCATCTCATTAGAACAAAAGACACTCCCATCACCTGGGAAATTCCAAGGGATTAGGAGCTGTGCAACCAGCATCAAAGACCAACTATGAGAACAAAAGATTTCTCCTAGCACCCCTATTGCTCAGGAAATTACAAGGGTTTTTAGGAGTTCTACCAGGATACATGATTAAAGACCAATACGTATATTTCTAACCATAAGTTGCAATGTCCCAATACATATGTCACCTAACAGGATTTGAAACAAAATGGCATTGCACTTAAAATAAATAAATAAATAAATAAATAAATAAATGCTAGCTGCAATCATTGGCTGCTTCCATGCTTTTAAGTTTACTTGTAATCTTTTAAACCAGTGGTTCTCAAATTGGGATCCTTAGATCCATAGCATTGGCATCAACTGGGAACACATTAGAAATACAAATTCTCCTGCCCAGACCTAAGTAGTGAGACAAACTGTGGGTGGACCCAGCAATTTGTGTCTTAATTCCAATGTATGAAGTACGTGAACCTTTGTTCATTTGTTCTAGATGATCAGGCTTGCTCAGTCAGTTATGCAGGAGGGTCTTTTCTCTTTGTTTTGTGATTCTTTTTTGTGATTTCTTTTTGCATTTTAGATATCTGAGATTTCCAGTAACTCAAATGAATTCTTACATTATATAACCAGCAATGGGAGGGCTTACAGCAATCCTCTATTATTCAGTTGGCCTTGATTGAGCACTTATTTTATGCTAAGCATTGGTTTTAACCAATGACTTTGAATACTTCGTGTCATTCAGATTGTTTCATTTGTATTTCCTATATTTCCAAACTAATTTCTATGCTTTCACAGAGCAGTGATGCAGGATCCCATAGCATTTGAATATGCTATTGGGACAAATATACACGCATGGTTGCCATTGCTGTCTAAATGACAGGTGCTTATAGGATTTTCTTCTTTTTTAGAAATAGGAAACATCTGGATATTCAGTCAATATTTTTTCCCTTTTTATTTTTGTGACTTGAAACAATGATAAGTGATATGGTTGGATCCAGTTTTTTTTTTTTTTTTTTTTTTTTTTTTTTTTTTTTTTTCCAACCATTCATCCTCTCCATCCAACTCCTACACCCTTGGCTTCTGTTTGCCTTTGGAGTTGTCCTTGAAATATGCCTACTTTGTGTGGCATTTTGGTTTCTTGGTTGGTATGTTGGGTTTCTCAACTTCATCCGATTTCAGTTCCGTGCAATAAATAATAGCCATTTTAGCTAGAGTTTTAGCTATGAATAGCTTCTCTCCTCATAACTTCATCTTATATTTATTGCTTAAAATGATAGATTGAAAGTCATCACCTAGCAACTGGCACATTTTTCTCTTGTGGTCTAGTTACTTGTAATGATTGACTATTGCTATCGCTTCACTTGCTTGTCCTGCTCAAAAATGGATATAAGGGGTACTATAAATAGAGGTCCATTTACATACTCTCAAGATTATCAGTGCAACTTACTGCAACGAGTTCAGTTGGGTAAACTTCTTTGTCTATCAATTTATTTCTTAACAATCTTCAAAAGGAGTAGCTTATTCAAGCCTATCTAGGATTTCATACTTACAGTACCTTTATTAGTTCTGTTATCTCAAACCCCAGATCTCCTGTTGGAGACTGTCTTTTGTGGCTCTGTAAAGAAAGCAACTAAAAACTTAAAGCAGGAAAGAACACAAAGATTTTTATATCGCTTCATGTTCATTTCTCGTATATTGCTCTGTCACAAAAAATTAATGCTTTGTACTTTAAAAGAGCCTTTCATCCAAGAACCTCAAAGAACTTTATAAATAAGTAAGCATGATTATCCACATTTACAGGTTGGGAATGATGCACAAAGCTGTTAAAAGTACATTGTGCATTATTACCAAACTCCTGGAAGAAGTTCATTTTAATTAAATGCATGTAAATTAGTTGATTTGGTGTTTAAAAAACATGCACACTAGGTTTCTTTAGGCCTCAATAGACCGTGGATATGAACAAAGGTGCAGTAGTGGTGAAGTCAAATTTCTCCAGCTCTTCTCTCTTTCTACATAATTCAAGACTTTAGCTTCCTGCAAAGCCCCCAGGTGTATCTGGCTGTCCCCAGGGGGCATCTCTCCTGTGCTGCAAAAACATCCATCCCAGCTGGCTCACTCTGCTTCACTGAGCATCAGAATTTCCAATCAGGTACAGGGATGAAGTTTTCTCCCATTTGCTTTGCCAGACACCCTCCATCCTCCAAAGTTAATCACACCCCCTAGGTGCCCAAGATGCACAGTGCCCAGCCACCTGGCATGTCATGGGAGAGCAGATCCTTTTCCCTGTGTGTTGTCATCAACCAGGAGGCAGCCCAAGGCAGAGTATCTCGAGCCCCAGTGTTTTGCAAGTGGCTTTTCTGTTCAAGGAAAACAGTCCCATCACTTCTTGCTTTTCTCTCTGGGGAGCTAGATTCAGATATGGGCTTGACAAGGAACATCAGACAGACTCAGAACTCAGTGACTTCTCTGTGCCAGAATGTTGGCCCTAGTATGCACCATGTTGACCCTGGTATGCACTATGATCAAGAGAAGAGCAGTCCCTATTTTCTGGGACCTGGTATGGTACCATCAGCTGGGCCCTTGAGATTCTCTCACTGAACATGAAACATACACAGAACCTTGACATCAGGTGAAAGTGTTCTGAGTCCAGGATGGACCAAAAGCACTCTATAGTCATGTTGGAACACAGACAAAAACATGAGCATTGTGTAAACCACACAAATTGCCAAACAATCTAGCTAGAAGAGGGAAATTCCATCAGAAAGTTGTGGTAATTCTATGATTGGGCACCTTAATAAATTTTGCAGTGGGTTAAACCATGCTTGTTGGGATGGCCAAATCCTACATTGGAGTGCAGGTTCAAGTCTTGGATATTCTGCTTCCCATCCACCTTTCTGTTAATGCAGACCCAGGAGGTGACAGGTGATGGCTCAAGTGTTGGGTCCTTGCTGACCATGTGGGATACCTGGATGGAGTTTTGAGCTCTTGGCTTCAGCCTGGCCCAGCCTTGGCTGTTGAGGGCGCTTTGGTAGTGAATCAGCAGACATGAGATCTCTCTTTCTCTACCCCTTTCTCTGTTACTCTACCTTTCAACTACTTGCCTACCTACCTACCTAATTAGAACTTGAAAAAAGAATGAGGGAGAAAGAAAGTTAGGCTAAGGGTATAATTGGTAAAGAAGTTGCTTTAGCCCCTCTTCTTGGCAGCCAATCCAGAACGAGGTTCTCTCTCATTCAGTCCTTCCCCAATTCCTATCACCAACCCATATCCTAGAAATCTGTCCTTCCTTATATACCCTAATGGAGGCTCCCCCCACTCTCTATGGGGTCCCATTCTCACTCACCAGAGTGAACAGCAAATCTAATGAATTCAAACACACCTGTGTTCCCTAGGTCTTGGGCTGGTGGGCTTTGGCACCTAAGCAATGGTCTTGCCCTTTGATTTTCTCAATGGGTTTTGCCAATGCAGGAAGCAGCAGAAGATGGAGGGAAAAAAGAGAATGGAGTCAGCGTACTTCTTCCCTCATTTTCCTCTCTCTTGACCCCGTGTCCTCTCTCTGTTCACCTTCCAATAAGCACACAGGCTCCCCTGTGTTATTAGCTCTGAGTTACCTCGCTAATTCTTGCTGATTTCCCTAAATTCTGACTACTGCTTTGTGTACCATCTCTTCCTTGAGAACTCAACCACCTGATATGAGAGTGCTGCCAAAGGGGGCCTGTGCCCTTAGCACCCCAGGCTTTCTTACTGCATTCTCCCTCTTTCACTCTGCCTTTTCTCCATTAGGTTGTGTCCCTCCTGACTCGTCAGTCTTCTTGTAAATAGGCCTTTGCATGCCTGCCTCACCAGGTTGCCAGGCACATCCCAGGCAGGGCAGAATCATGCTCTGACATGTTATCTAACATCTATGTGACATAATTAACAGGTTTAGGAAAGATCTTCAGAAATTATTAAACTTTAAGATCAACTGAATGGCAGGTGTTTCTCTCTCTCTCTCTCTCTCTCTCTCCCTCTCTCTTGTTGAGAGACGGAGAGAGAGACAGAAAGCTCCCATTTATTGGTTCACTCCCTAAAGGCCTGCAAATGCAGGGGCTGGGCTAAGGCTGAAGTTAGGAGCCAAAAACTCAAGCCAGGTCTCCCCTGTGAGTGGCAGCAGCCAAATTGCTTGAGCCACCATCACTGTCTCCCAGGGTCTCCATTACCAGGAAGCTGGAGTCAATAACCAGAGCTGGGTAGCAAATCTGGGCACCTTAATGGTTACGCCAAAAGCCCATCTTCTCTTCCTCTTTTGACTGCAATATCAGAAAACTGCAACTGTACAACAGTGGTTAAAAAGTCCCTTAGGGAAAAAAATTAGGGTTATGTAGATGAATATGTGAAAGTATGAATCCATTTTCACTGGACAGTACCCAGAATATGAATCCCTAACCCCAGCCATGGCCATGGATCACATAAGAGAGCACCCTTAATGAACACATGTGAAGATGTTTAGCATTTTTATACTTTTCTCTTTGGAGTCAGCCAGAGACTGCTAACGTCCAGAGAGCACACCAGCCACGTTTCCCCCGCAGAAGTGCAGACCCTGCCTCAGGATTTTCACGCCCAGCACGCTCTTTGTTCTCCTTGTCACTTAGTGGGGCTCTCTTACTGTTTCATCAAAAATGATACATTTTCTTTTACAATATGTGATTTTGAGGAGCTTTCTTACAGATGTAATTGTTTTAAAATTACATGTTGGGGCTACATTTCATAGTCCCTGTGGGAATACATCTTCACTTGTGTAATGTAAGTCAGTATGAAAATAAGATTTGCTTCAAGAAAATCATTTTATAGTCAAGCTTCAGGACCACATGTAATCCATCTGTCAGCTGCACCAATGCCATAGGCAGAAATCCTAGCACCTAAAATGTTCTTACGGGGGAGCTAAGGATAGTTCTAGAGGTTTTTAGAAGAGGAAATATGTACATTTCTGAAATATATTTATTCTAACTGAAAAAAATAGTAGGAGCACAACAAAGCAATCTTTTCTTTTAAAAAAAAAGTTTTACAATTTATTTATTTTCATTTTATTTGAAAGGCAGAGAGACAGAGACAGAGAGAGTGAGAGATCTTCCATCCAGTGGCTTACTCCCCAGATTCCCACAACTGTTAGTGTTGGGTCAGGTTGAAGCTAGGAGCCAGAAACCCTATTCAGCCTCCTACATGGATCATGGGTAAGTAGTTCGTGAACCATCACATGCTGCCTCCCAGAGTGCACATTGTCAGTTAGATGGAATGCGAAGTGGAGCTAGGACTTGCACCAGGCATTCTGATAAGGGATGCTGGTGTCAAAAGCCAGGTCTTAACCAATGTGCCAAATGCCAGCCCCAAGCAATCCTTTCTTGAAATAGGTAATATAATAAGCTACTTGGGGGACTCTTATTTTGGGATCATTTTTCTCAAAGACTAAGGAAAACCTTAACTTAGGGGTTAAGTATTTCCATATAAAATAATTACTAAACACATACTAAGGAGATGGGAAATGGTGCATGAATTTACGAATTAAACATATAGCCTCCAAAAAAATTACAGGTTTGTGGTGGCTGCACTGGGCCATGATCTCAGCCTCTGGAGCATAACAGACTTTCATATCTGATGCTAGGCAGTATCTCCTGGTGAAACCTAGTTCGTAGACTTGGAAATGCGTCAGTGACTTTTCAGCTGGGGAAAGCAACAACTCTAGATCTTGGTCTTCACATCTGAGGAAACTGTATGAGGGTACCTCAAAAAGTTATTAGGAAAATGTAATTGAAAGATACGTTTCTCAGGAACAGTGTTGTGGTGCCTCGAGTTAAACTGCTGCTTGCCGTGCTGCCATCTCATGTTTGAGTGTTGGTTTGAGTCTTGGCCACCCTGCTTCCAATTCAGTTTCTTGCTAATGTGCCTGGGAAGGCAGCAAGCGATGGCCCTGTCCTCGGACCTCTGCCATCTATGTAGGAGACCAGGATGGATTTCCTGGCCCCTGTTCTGCTTGGCTCAGATCTGGTGACTGACATCATTTGGGGAGGGAATGTGGATGGAAGGCCTCTCTGTCTCTCTTTCTGTACCTCATTTCTTCCCCATCACTCTTCCTTTCAAACGAATAGACAAATCTTTTTATTAAATGATAGTTTATGTGGGGAGCAACTCGGACTAGACTGTTACTGGAATTAAGACTTATTCTATGCATCTGCTCTCCCACAATATGGCGCTGAGAAGGGAGTAACAACTTCTACGCAGCTGCCTCTCGCCAACTTGAGTGATGACCTGCAGGAGCTGATCCTGCTCCTGATTGGAGGAGAGCAGCGTACTCGGCGTGTGGGTAGCAGAGTTGGGATTGGCGGAAGAGGACTATAAAGGAGGAGAAAGACAACATGCACCGGGAACATCTAAGGGGAACACCTGAGCAGCCCCCGAGAGAGCCGGCCGGCGGTGTGCCGCTCCCCCGCGGAAGTGGGGAATGTGGCAGGGGGAACCGCCCTTCCACGGAGGTGGAAGGGACGGTAGCCAACCTGGGAAGAACCAGCAGCAAACCCGGGGAGGGCCGAGCAGACAAAAGAACAGCGCAGGGTTCTGTGTCGTTCCTCCACGAAGAGGGGGAGCGACAAGTTTATTTTAGTGTAGAAACAACACTTGGAATACACGCTTGATTTTTTTATAATATGCATTTTCCACTAACTTTTTGAACTCACAAAGCTCTTGCAAAGATTAAATACCAGCAAAAATTCAAAAACATAATACAGGTTCACTCAAGTTATCTAGCTCCTGGCTTCAGTCTGTCCTAGCCCTATTGGGGAGTGAGCCATCTCTGTTCCTGATTTCAGCTTCCTTCTTATGCATACTCTGGGAGGCAGCAGTGATGGTTTGAGTAATTGGGTTCTTGCCATCCATGTGGGAGACCTGGATTGGGTTCTTGGTAGCTAGTTTTGGCCTGACCTATCCCTGGCTGCTGGAAGCAACTGGGGAGTAAGCAACCTGATGGAAGACCTTTGTCTTTCTCTCTCTTTGCCTCTCAAAGAAACAATCAAATAAATAAATGATAGGCCTAGATATAAGAGGTAAAACTAGTTAAGTATTAGAAGATAATGTAAATCTTTGTGTTCTTGGATTAGGCAATGTCTTCTTCAACTGAATGACAAAGGCACAAGAAAATATAGGTAAATTGGACTATATCAGAGTAAAAAAGCTTTTAAAAATTTAATTATGTTTTTTCCCATCTTCGAGGCAGAAAGAGAGACATCTTTCATCTGCTGTTTCACTCCCCAAATGCCTGCAATAGTTGGGGGCAGGCCAGACGGAAACCAGGAACCTGCAGCGCCATCCAGATCTCCCACATGGAGGGCAGGGACCTAACAGCTTGAGCATCACTGGCTGCCTTTCAGGATGCAGGAAGATGAATTGGCTGTCGGCAGCCTGGACTTGAACCAGACATGGGATGCAGGTGTCCCCAGCAGCAACTTAACCACTATGCCAAATGCCTGTCCCCGAAGTTAAAACTTTTGTGCTGCAAATATTACCATCAAAAAGTGAAAAGACAATAGACAGAATCATAGAAAATATTTTTTACCCACATACCTGAAAAGAGACCTACATTCAAATATATAAAAAGAGCTATTATGTCTCAATCAAAAAACCAAATTAAAAAATGGTAAAAGCATTCTATTAACAACAGCCAAACAACAAAATGGTCAAAGAAAATGCATAAACGTTTCCCCAGAGAAGTTATACAAATTACCAATAAGCACATGAAAAAATGCTCAACATCATTAGGCATTTGGGAAATTCAAACCACATACTATCTCATACCCACTAAGATGGCTATAATTGAAAACTTGCAAAATTACCTGTATTGGTAAAGATGTGGAGAAATTTCGATTATTACACGTTACTGATGAACACCTAAAATGGTTCCCTCATTGTAAAATAGTCTGGCAGGTCTTCAACATGTGAAACATAGTTACCACATGACCCAGCAATTCCACTCCTGAGTATATACCCAAGAGAAATAAAAATAGCTAACCAAACAAAACCTTGTAGATGAACGTTTACATAAGCATTATTCATAAGACTCAAAAATAGAAATGGTCCATCAACTGAAGAATGGACAAAATGTGGCATATTCATAACAAAGGAGTTCTACTTGTCAATAAAATGGACTGAATTAATGATACACTTGCTACAGTGTGGATGAGTGCGAAATCAACCCATCATAAAGGACCACATATTGTATGATCATATTTGTATGAAATGTCCAGATAGGTAGATCTACAAAGACAGAAAGCACATCAACGGTAGGCAGGGGCCAGGGGAGAAGAAGGTAGGTTGGAATGCAGTGCAAGATTTCTTTTTCAGGCCATGGAAATGTCCTAAAGTTAGACTGCACAATCCTATACATATTTTTAAACACTGAATTGGGTATTTGAAGTGTAAATTGTGTAGTATATTTATAATTCTTCAATACAGCTGTTTAAAAAGAAAAGGAAAGAGAAACCCAAAATGGATTTTGAATGTTAGATTTTTTGATCAGTTTCATTAGTATAAGTTTTTAAAACATAAAATAATGTTTTATTATTGCATTGGTTTTACGGAACACTATCCTGTTTGAACAAATTAGACACCATTGGAAATTTGGATAGAAACGTAATTACTTGAGTTGAACCATGGCCAAAGGCATTCTACTCTAACTGGAAAGTGCTATTGTTTTTTTTTTTTAAGGAGCTCTTTTTAAGTATAATTGCTATACAAAAAAACCAGCCCATATTTAATGCATACAACTGATGGATGTGGCCATATGCATACATCTGTGAAACCATCACCACAATCAGGTAATAAGTCCATCTCTTCCTTCCAAAAGCCTCTTCCTGCCCCCCACCTCCTGCCTGTTTTTGAGATATGAACACTTAACCTGGGATCTACTCTTTAGTAATTTCCAGTGTACAATGTAATTTTGCTCATTGCAGATACCACATCACATGGCAGAGCCCTAGGACTTATTTGTGTTGCATAACCGAAACTTTACAACCACATTCAACAGCATTCCCCATTGCCCCCTCTCCCTCTGCCCCCAGCCCCTGCTAGCCATCATTCCATTCCCTGCTTCTATGACTGAATGTTTTAGATACGGCGTGGCAGTGCGAGCACGCTATTAGTCCTTTGTGACAGTCCTAGGGTGTGGGCTTGCTGCCCTTGTGCAAGAAGCAACGATGCTTTTCCACCAGCCCCTGCTTCCTATTGGGCAAGTGATATACGCAGTATTGACTCTCCGTTAAGAGGGCAACCTCCTGAGAGCACAACACTACTCCTTGCAAGGCTTGAAATGTCTGCCGTTTTCTTGCCTTCCCTCCAAGTATTGATCGAGACGGAGTTCTATTTCTATGTAGCTTACAAAGTGTTAGGTGTCATCTGACTGTGAAGTTGGTGCTCTGAAGCCACCCACTGTGATGGGTTGAGTGTCTTTATGGGAGTGGAAGGGCCGAAGGGCAAGCTGGTGGATTAAGAAACAGAAGTATTTTCCTTAAAGGGCCTGGAGGCTTAGCTCAAAACCAGGGCCCCGGAAACCTCCATCTTACTGACACTGCTAAGTAGTTGCTGTTGTGTGTTAGAAGGCACTGTTAGACAGTGAGTTTCTGTTATGGGATGGACTAATTTTGGATGTGTTTTTGACTATTATGTATACAAAAATCCGTAAGTTGATTCATAATTAAAAAGGATGCATGTTAATAATTGTATGCCACATTTTAGACAGTTTGATGTGTCAGAAAAGTGGGGTTCCAATCATGGGCCTGCAAGCTAAAAGTGCTGGACCTTCGTTAAGCCATGTAAACTCTTCCTGTGCTACTCTACCTGTAAGTGAGTAATTTTACCTGTTGCATAGGACTGATCTGAGGGTTCAATGGAAACAGTATTTGTGGACATGCTTTTGTAGTGTGAAAAGGGCTCTCATGGTTAACTTTGTTGTACACAGACCTACTATTCCACAGCGCCAGCCCCTCTATAAGAACTTTTTTCTCCTGGTGAGACTGAAGGCCCCTGTAGAAGCAGGTCCACAAGGTTGAGACTGGGCACTCAGATTTGCTGATTTGTTGGTTGTTTTGGGTGCCCTTTGGTATTGAGGAAAAGACAAGTGATCTAGGCACATTTGCCCAGCTCATCACTCAGGAGGCTGGGCACTGCACGGGTCGAGTGTTTCTGGGTGGCCATTTATTCATTCAAGCATTTAACAATCATATATTGAGTGCTGCTTTGGGATGAACTGGTTCACCAGGCTGATAAAAGTGCCATTCCCAGGAACTTATAATCAGTGGAGGAAGATCCAACAATCAATGAAATAATGAGATACAGAATTTCAGAGAATTCTATGTTCTGCAGAAAATAACGCAAGATAAAAGGGTAGAGGTGGTAGTGGAGGCTTCTTTTTCCCCTTATTATTTCGAACAATTTCAAATCTACAGAAAAGTTGAACTAACAGTTTGCAATGAACACTTACTTTCTCATCACCTAAATTTACCGTTTGTTAACATTATTCCTCATTAGCCTTTTCTCTCTGTGTGCGGTCTTTATATATGAGGGGCCTTTGAAAAGCTCATATAGAGGGGTTGGCACTGTGGTGTAGGAGGTTAAGCCTCCATCTGCAAAGCTGGCATCCCATGTGGGTGGTGGTTAATATCCTAGCTATTCCTCTTCCAATCCAGCTCTCTGCTTGTGGCCTGGGAAAGCAGTGCAGGATGGCCCAAGTGCTTGGGTCCCTCTACCAATGTGGGAGTCCCAGAAGAAGCTCTTGCCCCTGGCTTTGGATCGGCCTAGCTCCTGCCTTTGAGGCCATGTGGGGAGTGAACCAGTGAATGGAAGACCTTTCTCTCGGTCTCTCTGTCTCTGTCTCTGTCTCTGTCTCTCTTTCTATAATGCTGCCTCTCAAATAAACAAATAAATAAAAAGTCATATAGAAATCAGAATTAAAAGATAATGTATTTTGCTGACAGAAACATTTGAAATCCATGGATAGGTTTTTTTCAATACCTGCTTTCCATCAGTGTTTTGAAGCCCCTGTACTTTTCTGGAAGCCTCTCAACTACTGTTCCAAAGATGAATTGAAACTGATAAATCTAAAAATTCAGAGCCATCATGTTGTAGCCCAACTGTCAACCACATGTTTTAGCTTTGGCCATCCAAATTCGGGCAATTTTATTGAATATTTTCTTGTTTATTTTTTTTAACCTTACTATTTAATAAAAAAAAAAAACAAAGAGAAATGAACCAATAAATATTCTGAGACTAGAGTTAAGAAATGTGAGCCCCATTAACCAGTGTAATTAAGACCTAAATTGAAAAAAGGCCTAAATTGAAGTTATTATTAATATCAAAAGTGGTACATCTTAAGCCACGCAACTTTGTTCAACTGAGAAGGAAAAAAATAAAATGAAAGAACATACACAGGAATATTTGTAAGACAACCTGAGAAAGTAAGGGGCAGTTAGACATTTTATATATGTGTGTGTGTGTGTTTGTAGTTTTAACTCTTCTTGAACAAAATATCATCTACAAAAAAGCATAAAAGACTGTTGCATAATTTTTTCAAACACCAAGATTTTTATATGTGTCTCATGTTAATATTTCTCGTATTGGGACAGGAATTTGGCACAGCAGCTGAGGTATATCTTAGGATGCCCATATCCCATATCCAAATGTCTGGGTTGGAGACCCAGTTCTGCTTATGATTCCAGCTTCCTACTGATGTCCACCTTGAGAGACAGCAGTGAAGGTGCAAGCAGTAGAGTCCCTGCCATTCACCTGGGAGATGCGGATTGAGTCTTGGCTCCTGGTTTTGGCCTGGCCCAAACCAAGCTATTGCAGGCATTTGTGGAGTGAGTCTGAAGATGGAAGATTTCTGTTCCTCTTTCTTTCTCTGTCTCTTTCTCTCTCATACACTCTGTGTTTCTGCCTTTTAAGTGAATAAGAATAGGCATAGATTTCTCAAATTAATTAGGGTAATGAATCCTAAGTGCTATGGCAGACAAATCCTGAGATTTCAATGACTTCTACAATAAAATTATATATATATATATTTTTTTTTTTGACAGGCAGAGTGGACAGTGAGAGAGAGAGAGACAGAGAGAAAGGTCTTCCTTTGCCATTGGTTCACCCTCCAATGGCCACCGCGGCCGGCGCGCTGCGGCCGGCGCACCGCGCTGATCCGATGGCAGGAGCCAGGAGCCAGGTGCTTTTCCTGGTCTCCCATGGGGTGCAGGGCCCAAGCACCTGGGCCATCCTCCACTGCACTCCTACAATAAAATTATATTTCTTACTCATATAATGCCTGATGTGGGTGAGACAACTTTCTCCATGTAGCCTCACCATCTGGCACCTCATCCAGTGGCTTTGAGAAGGCTGGAAGGTGATAATGTGGCTATTCTTTGCTTCTGCCTGGGCATTCCTGAGGGTATCATTGCTTCTGTTCAAAGTCCATAGGCCCTGGCCCAGACACAGGGCTGTGCAAGACAGCACTTGAAATACTCAGTGAGTATCAGTGGTTTCTGCACAGAAACCAGAGAACTCTTAGTAATGGAGTCTTCAGGAAAACCCACGTGGTCAGTCATGGTATTAGAGGTAGTATTTGGAGTAAGAGAAAACAATAAATTAAAAGCACCATCTTTTAGAACATTTTCTGGAAAATTTCCTTTTTTTCTTTCTTTTGGCTCAGGTTTTCTCCCCTACTTCTTTGAAGGCTAAATCATCACTAGAGTAGGGCCCAGGTGACAGAGGCCTACTGCCAATCAACCACTTAGGTCAAGTTCTAGTTTAGGCCAGAGGAGGCAATAGAGGGTATACAGTCTGACTCATGCTGACACAAGGCTAGGTAGGAGCTTGGAATCGAAATTATGTGTACCAGGGGCTGGCGGTGTGGTGCAGCAGGTTAAAGCCCCAGCCTGTACTGTGGACATTCCATATGGGCACCATTTCAAGTCCTGGCTGCTCTACTTCCTATCCAGCTCCCTGCTAACACGCCTGGGAAAGCAGCAGAGGATGGCCCATGTTCATGGACCACTGTACCCATGTGGGAGATCTGGAAGCAGCTCCTGGCTCTTGGCTCAGATGGGCACAGCAGTCACTGTAGCCATTTGGACAGTGACCCAGTAGATGGAAGACCTTTTTCTCTCTCTCTACCTCTCTGTAACTCTGCATTTCAAATAAACAAAATAAAACTTAAAAAAGCACAATGATGTGTACTGGTAAAAAATGCATTTACCTTCATCCCATCAAATATCTACAATATCCAAGATCATGAGGCAGTAGGCTAAGAGCTCATGTCAACATTGTCCTACCCAACTCACTGTCACCACTGAAGATAAGAATTCAAGTCATAGGAGGAGCTGAATTCAGAAACATTGTCAGCTTCAAAATACAGCTGCCTTTGATGGTTAGCTTAGTATCTTGCAGCCTAAGGAAGTGTCCTCTCATTTGGACTCAGCTCTGGGCAGCCCTAAAGGCTGGCAGGAACAATCAGTCTCTGGGTCAGCTCCTTTCGCTGTGACTCCTGGTGGGAGGCAGAGTTGACAGGGTGCTAGCTGGCTTTGCCTGTCTGTGGGGGTTGGCATCTCTTTTTTCATTCTCCTAGGATCACTTAAAGAGCTAGCACGTCTGTGTCTTTCTCTCTCATGGCTGCCAGAGGGAGAGCTTGACCAGAAATCACTATTATTCACATTTGCCTCTGTGGCTCTTGAGGAATATGTGACAGAATTACAATAGGTAAGAACTAGGGGTTGGAATTTTATGGTTCTACATGCCAGAGATATTTAATACTCACAAATATCCACATATACACCACAACCCTTCCCTTCTGTCTTCTCTGCCCCATCATTTCCTAACCATCTCACAGTCGCGCAGAGCCACGTGACTCACTCTGTCTGGTGAGCTCTGGTTAAGCTTCATGCCTCTTTCTTCCTTTGCTGTATGGGTGTGGAATCCAAGATTTCCAAATTCTAGAGCTTTCACAATCATGAGATGGAGGGATGGTAGGGTGAGAAGTATCACTATGTTCCTAAATCTATATACCTTAAATAAAAGAAAAAAAGGCCCATCTAACACTGACTTCTTTCATGGCATAATCTAAGAAATTTCTATTTTTTCTTTTCTGCTTAAGGTAGTTTGGGTTGGTTTTAGCCACTTGTAATTGAAACATCTTGACCAGTGCCCCAACCTTGGAGAGTGATATAAAAATTAAGCAAAATAGTGCACTAAAGTGCCTGCCATCTTAAAAATGCTCCAAACATGGTTGCTCTTAAAGTTTAATGTTGCTGAGCACAATACCTTCCTTCTGTGTTGTTCTCTCTTTTTTTTTTCTTACTTTCTTTATTTTTTGACAGGCAGAGTGGACAGTGAGAGAGAGAGACAGAGAGAAAGGTCTTCCTTTTGCCATTGGTTCACCCTCCAATGGCCGCCGCGGCTGGTGCACTGCGGCCGGCGCACCGCGCTGATCCGAAGCCAGGAGCCAGGTGCTTCTCCTGGTCTCCCATGGGGTGCAGGGCCCAAGCACCTGGGCCATCCTCCACTGCACTCCCTGGCCACAGCAGAGAGCTGGCCTGGAAGAGGGGCAGCTGGGACAGAATCCGGCGCCTCGACCGGGACTAGAACCCGGTGTGCCGGCGCTGTAAGGCGGAGGATTAGCCTAGTGAGCCACGGCGCTGGCCTCTGTGTTGTTCTCGATCCTTTAGGTAACCTTAAGATTTGATGAATTCATGAATGGAGACCACATTATTTTGGCCACAACAGGTTTTTTCCCCCCCACTTCATTGCACATAGTTGCTTTGCTCTTTTCTGCCTTGGAGGAACATCACAGGAAGTAGCTATTTCAGAACCCTTTATCGTGTGTGTTAGAGGGACATTGTCCACTGCTTTGCTCAGGGTCCTACCTGTAAAGACACATTAAGAAAATTTTCAGACTTATGTGGGAAGAAACACTTGACTTCTTGCAAAGTGACACTTCTCCAACTTTCTTTCCTCATCATTAAAGAGGACTCACTGTACTCTCAGGGCTTAGAGGCATAGCTCTAAGCATAGTGAGCCCAATTTTTCTATTTTATATTAAAAATTCTTGTGAGCTTCATATTGCTCCCTGTTATACATCCATGTTTATTTTTGTTGATATTGTAAATCCTATGCCATGTCACATTGATTGTCTCCAAGGTTATCAGGAAATCTATAGTTCATCTTTAATAATGATGGCCAAAGAGTATAGGCCACAACCTACATCCTTGTCTTGATCGTCTAATTGTTCTACATTTTCTGTGATCCTGATTTTGATTTATTTTTAGCTTTATATTATACAGTCTATTTTCTTGTGAATTGCCTCAACTACTTTGTGGATATAAATGGGTTATGAATAAATAAAAGCACTCATATAAACATAAAGAGAAAGAATTGACAAGCTTGCAATTGTTCCATATGAGGACAGAGGATATATATACTTGGTTTCCGACTAATAGCCACCTTACCCCCAATGTTAGCTGAATTGCGTAACATATTGCAAGAAAAAAAAGTGTTTTAAATTTTTAACAGAAACAGCACAAACAGGCATATCTGACAGTCTCTTGATACAGAGAAAGTCAAAACTACTAATTTGGAGAGAATACACTAATACCAATTTCAGAGGTCAGATGTTGGAATCAGCATTTGAAAGAACAAAACTATTTGCTTCTGTTTTACCAAAGGCAATTGGAGAAATATTTTTGTTAACATAAATTTTCAAGTTTTTTTCTTTTTTTTCATACTATTTGTTGAACTCTTTACTTAGTATAGAGTTAATCTTACGAGTATAATGTTAACTGAAAATAGATCTTAGTAAAAAATATGAATGGGAATAGGACAGGGAGGAGGAAGAAGGTGCAAGTGCAGGTGGGAGGGAGGTAGGGTGGGAAGAATTACTATGTTCTTAAATTTGCATATATGAAATGCATGAAGTTTGTATACCTTAAACAAAAAGTTTCTAGGTTTAAAAACAGAGAAAAAACCATAAATGTTCATTATATTATCAACGTTATAAGTTGGTACAGAAATTGTGTAACAGTAATATCTTCAGCATGAACATCCAATAAATAATTATCCGGCCTTTTAGATAGACTTAGAAGCACCAAAGAGCTGAGACATGCACAATGAGGGCTGAGAACTGGATGCCTGTTCACTTCTCTGTCTCCTTTTCTCCAAGAAAACTGGACCTTATCTACACAACTTTCTACTGTATTTCCAGGGCCTCCCAAGGAAGACACCCAATACATACTTGTAGAACAAATCATCTCTCTTTCCTCTTCCTGTGAGAGGAAGTTTGCCCTGTGTTGAAGGCCATGTCATTCCTGGTTTCATTGCTTCTCCTACCATTTCTTCTTTACGAATTTAATTCCACGTTGTTACGTAAAGCAGAAATTCTTAAAATGGGTTGGGTTCTGAAGGTCCTTGAACTCACTGAAAACATGTGTCAATGTTTGTGTGTTGGGTACATTCTGAGAGCCATGTTCAAGAGGTGTACTGTGATCTTGAAGAGGTAAAAGATCGCGTATGCAAGAGATTGTCTAGCAAAATGCCTTGCGTGTTGCAGACGCTCCATAGATGCGCTTATACTGTGCTGGTGGAGACTTTGTGTTTCCAGTCAGAAAGAGCTGGATTAGCCAATTGATCTGGCCTAGGAACTGAATTTATTTAAGCCTTATTTTTTATTTTTTTAATCCAATGAGAATAGCCATATGTAACAGAATGTTGTTAGGACTGAATGAGGTAATGAAAAGAACGCTTAATCCACAGTAAGCATTCCGTTAGCGTAGCTATTATCTTGTTAGAGTAAATGAAATCGTATTTCAGAGATCATTTTCACATCCTCATCAGGATTGAGTCTCATTTAAGCAACTTTTGCTTTTCAAAATGAAATAAAATATATAATTTTCAAGTATTCTATTTTCATGTAGTAGTATCACACATGAACACACTTTCAGAAATATCATCTTTTGGGAGTTATCCCAGAAACTTTCTGAATCCTTCTTTAAAATGTAGTTCTGAATTCTAACTCCCTTATTAGTTTTGAATAGAGTTTCATCCAAAGAAAAATACCCAAAGTGTCAACTTTGATATCATTTGTTTGTGTTTGCATTTTTTTCTGATTCTTTGAAAGATTTTTTTCTGGTTATGTTGTATTGAAGAATAATTTTTAATGACTTTGGATTAACCAACGAATATTCACACCTACTTGTGTTAGTAATGTTACCAGTGGTGGGCTATGTGCTTGTATGATTATTTAAATCACGGCCCAAGTTCTTGTTTTCTTTGAACAACTGCTCCTTGTGAGACAAACATGTCTAAGTTAAAAAAATTCATCAGTCTTGAGAAGGAAAGTGAACTATGGTGTATCAGAAGCATCTAGATTTCCTGAATTTTAGAAAGAATGCCTACTGGTAATTCCTGTAATATTTTTTTAAAGATTTTATTTAGTTATTTGTAAGAGTTACACATAGAGAGAAGGAGAGGCAGAGAGAGAGAGAGAGAGAGAGAGAGAGAGAGAGAAAGAGAGAGAGAGAGAGAGAAAGAGAGAGAGAGGTCTTCTGTCTGCTGGTTCACTCCCCAGTTGGCTGCAACAGCCGGAGCTGCACTGATCCAAAGCCAGGAGCCAGGAGCTTCTTCTGGTTCTCCCACAGGGGTGCAGGGGTCCAAGGACTTGGGCCATCTTCTACTAATTTCCCAGGCTATAGCAGAGAGCTGGATTGGAAGTGAAGCAGCCGGGGCTCGAACTGGCGCCCATGTGGATGCTGGGACTGTAGGCAGTGGCTTTACCTGCTAAGCCAACAGCGCTGTCTTCTGCTTAGTTATCTTTGAAGGCAAAGTTAGAGAAAAGATTGTGCAAAGTTAGAATTTGGTTGAAAGTTTTGAGCTGCAAAGAGATACTGGAGTCATCTATTTCAAACTCCCGGTATTCTAGGAAGGAAAATTAATACCTAAAAAGAGGTGAACCTTAGTCAAGATCACACAACTATCTTCCCCTCTCCCATCCATGGCTGGTGACAGAGCTAGTAAGTCATAAGTCCATGGGATTGAACATGAACTAGATGCTACATAATAATTTTTAATAATAGAAAGTTTGCTGTCAGTTCACTTTCTGGCCCCAGGGTCTCTATCTCCCTCTCAGGGACTGATATTTTGCTTCATTTATTTCCTGGAACTCCACATTCACTTGACTAAGATAACATGGCCATCAAGCTAATGACTGACTCAGAACAGCATTTCCAGAAATGTGAGCTCTGTGGGCTCCTAATTGGGATTCTCTGAGGAAAAATAGTTGATGCTCAAATTTTCAAAGACTGCACTAAGCCAGTATACATGGTTATTTCCTGCCGGACTTGTCAGAGCCTTTAATGTGCTAATGTGCATCCCCAGTCTCTAGCACGTGAGTCACATCTTCATGGCTTACTTGACTATTTAACATGTTTGCATCTTTCTCCAATCCCGACATCTGAGAATGAGTGGGTCTTAAATTATTATCCTTCCAAAGACACCTGCATTTTGATAAGGAATACTTAAAGAAGAAATTATTTGTTGAGCTGCTAATTTCTCTTAGGATGTAATATCTTTAAGTTCAGAAAAAAAAGTCACTAGTCTCTAGAATTACCAATGCACAGAGTAAACACACAAGATCCATCTATGTTTGTTAAGTGAATACATGAAAATATTCCCAGTCCCAAAAGGCTTACCTTTTAGAAGTAGAATTTGAGCCACCAATGGCAGCTACATTAAATTTCTGTTACTCTCCAATTTTTGGTCATTGATTCTGCAGTTTTGGGGTAAGAGTTACTAAGAAAAACAAAGAAAAATTGATAAAGAAAATTATTAAGGGAAATATTGCATGAATGTAGTCCTTTTGTTCTCTTTGTTACTAAAGAAAATTCAATATTAACCAAATTGGTTTTTATGCTTTGGGGAGACAGATCAGGCAGCAGGGATAGAGGAGCAGAGCTGCAGAAGCAAAATGGGAGGATTATAAGGAAAAAGGCTGAGATTGAGAAGCATTCTTATTCTAAAGACTAGAAGTAGAAGGAAGCAGCCGCCTTGGGGTAGGAGAAAATGAGGGCGACATAGATGCGAAGGAGAATTTTGAAGATATTTTTCTGTGTAACACATCCACACACTCATTTCCATACACTATGCTTTTGGAGTTTCATGAAGGGCAAAGGTTAATCTGGCTACACTTTCAAGTACATTTTCATCTCTCTCCTGGACTTCCCTGCAGAGTCTGGGCCATGGGGCCCTATGATATCTGGGTTAGAAGAGAGATAGGAGAGAACAACAGAATCCTGGCTAGTTTTCCATTTCTCACAAGACTGGACATTTTCTCATACAAATCTCATGATCCACTCTCACCTCCCATCTCCCCAGTGCTATGCACAAACAGAAGAATGTGACTGCTTTTATTAAATGTTTTTCAAAGTTGATTTTTAATATTTATACACTACTCACACAAGTTCATAGAAGGCTGTTTTATAATGTTCACATATCTAAAAATAGAGGTGTGTGCCAAGTATGAAGAATCCGAATGAGTTCATAATCAACATAAGCAACCTCCTGCACCAGAGACAGTTCTTGGGAAAAATAAATCACCAGTAAACTAGAATGCATGTTAGGATTTAGTTAGCACAAGATATCCAGCAGCACAGTGCACACTGAAGGGTTTTATAATATTCTGAAAAAAAATCTTAATTATTTTGGTGCTCTCAACTGAACTCGCAAACATCACTGTCCTTGGATCCAAATGTAGCTACCATATTTATGCAGAAAAACGTGAGTTCTTCCAATGAGTGTGTTCATTGACATTGACAAAGTGGTGTAAAAGGGAATATGCTTACATCTGGTTTGGGAGAACCTGCTTCCTAAAGCTTTCACTGACCTCAGAAAATGCATCTGACCTCAGTCTTCATTACTGTGAGATAATTTGCTTAATGAAATGTTGGTAGGGGCTACGAGGCTCAGTAGGTGAGAGGAAAATAAACCGAAAAGAATGTGGCACCAAGTTTAACTAAATTCACCTAACATTTGTTGAGCAACTATTATATGCCAAGAGATGGGGATAAAATACTATGAGTACTCTACCCTAAAAAAAAAAAAAAAAAAAAAAAAAAAAGATAAAGGTGTTAGAAGTGAGAGATACCCTCTGTCAAAAAAAAAAAAATGACCTAAATGAAAGATCTCTGCGAGTGAGATCCCAGTGGAAAGAACAGGTCATCAAAGAAGGAGGTACCTTTCTCTGAAGGGAGGAGAGAACTTCCACTTTGACTACAACCTTGTCTAAATATGATCAGAGTCGGTGAGTCGGTGAACTCAGAAGGCTTCCATAGCCTTGGCAACTCATGACAAGAGCCTAGGGAGATTACTGATGCCACAAACAAGACAAAGACAAGAAGAAAGAGAATGATCAGCAATGACCCCAGAAAGATGAAGAGAGTGTTGGATTTGGGGGCTCTCGTTTTGACATCTCCTGAGGAGGTTAACTAACAAAAAGTTCACCCGTTTTCTATATCCTTAACTGGCATGTAGAGAAAAAGGGGAAAAATTGTGCTTTTAGAGTTTCAAGGTGTGTGAAGATACTCAGAAGCTTTATTCATTAAGTAAGTTAATATGAAAGGTCATCGCAGGTTTTGCTTATGGAAATATTTCTCAGAAAATGACAAAATCTAAAGAAGACCCTAGATTCACAGCAAATGTGTCAGAAGAAAAAAAGTCAGTTCGTGCATCCTTTCTTTTTTATACAATTTATAAATGCTTTTTCCTCTCTGAGAAAAAGTGTTTCTTCTGTACTGGTTGAGGCAATCCATCACATTCAGCAAAGTCATGGTATCTATAAGTACTCATTACAATGTCTCCTTGAGAAAATAAAGGGTGAAGATGGCAATTTAGTGTGGGTAAAACGGTTTGTTGTTTATGTTTGGTGCATCCTATTCTTCAGGGTTTTTTCCCTTAAGTTCCAGGAATTTTCTTGGCATTTTAAAACTATGTAGATGTGATTTAAAGGCATCCAGATGCTTGCTTAGCTAGAAAACTGGATGCGTCAAATCTGTCTGACAGCACTGGTTTCTAACGCCATGCTATGGCTTGGATACTAGTTTGAATGAGCTAAAGGCTTATGTGTTAAAGGCTTAGTCCCTAAAGTATTGTTAGTAGCACTAACAGAGCAGAAAACTTGATCTAATCATCATGTTTGGAGGTGGTGCTATTGGGAAGTGATTGGATGGAATGAGGTGGAGCCCCAACATGACTAAGTCCTGGCAGCTTTGTAATAAATTGTATAGCATTGACTTATAGTTTCCCTGTCACTCTTAGTTGCCTCAAGACTCAGCTATCAACATCGTCACCAGAGCACAAACCAATGGGGCTCATTCAGTCTTGGACTGTGAACCTCCAAAACCGTGGACCAAAATAAAATTCTTTTAAAAAGTTAATTGCTTCAGGTATTTTGTTGTAGTAATGGCAAATTGACTTTTTCACACCCTAGATCTCTTGGGCATATATAAAGGTCAGTATCTCTATTCATAATATACAGATTGCTTATACTTGGTTGCCACTGGAGAGACATGGAGACGGGAGGCATTAGGGGATGCCATCCATCATGCTGTTACAAGCGCTTATGACTCTCACTGGTGAGAGCAAATTTGTGGACGAAGATCTGTTGTCTTCTTTCTAGTGCCTTATCATGTCTGGGATGAGGAGAATTGTGACTTTTACCCAGCTGTGCCCAACACTAAAGCCTGTAACAGAAATAGCAATCACACTGGTGGGACTTGGTGCTGGGGGAATTCTGTGTGCTGGGAGCTGGAGGGAGGCCACCAATTCATTTCACATATATTATTTCTCCAGGAAACACAGCGTAATTGAGGACAATTTTCCACCATGAATTGCATCATTAGCTAACACAGGGAAAGTGAAATGCTGTTAACTTTTCTTTTTCTTCTGCAAAGCTGATGAACTGAAGAAAACAGAAATGAAAAGTTTAATATAATTTTTTCCAAGGATATATGTTGAAAATCAGAATCAAAACACTTTTACACGGTAATAGAAATCCCACATTTTAATACATTGCCATGCACATAAGGAGTCAAGTAATGCTGAATACAAAATAGTCAAATATACAAAATGATAAAGCAGATTTTCAAGCCTGATAGAGATCATGCTCACAGACACAAGGGGGCAACAATCTGTACAGTTTCATTTTTATCAATTTAAAAAGAATCATGCCCACCCCCCACACCCCAGCTCGTCTTGAGGACAATCCCAAACAGAAGGAAACATTATAAGAAAATACAAAGGCGACTCAAAGGGAATTGGCAAGTTGATAGCTGCTTAAGATATGGAAATCAGGGGTTCAAAATTGTGGTGCACAGTAATTCTTATGTTTAGAGAAAAATGTTTCTCAACATCTTCTGCCCTGGGAACCCAGGGAACTAAAGTGAACATGCAACAGAAAAGGCACTCTTGTTTTACCACATAACTCCTCCTCCTAACTCTAGTCCTGGGAATTTGTCAAGGGTGCACAGCAAAAAATAAAATAAAATAAATAAAATAAAATAAAATAAAATAAAACCTACAGTTGAGGGCCATGAATGAAGGAAATATTTCATTAGCTTAACCACTCTTCGGGGACCAACAGAATCAGTCAGTTGGTTTAACTCCTCATTCAGGGAAGCTATAAAAATATCTACCATCTATATAATCTTCTGGGTTATGAAATGTGCTTTTAGCCATGTTTGTGAAAGCATGAAATGGTTTGTTTTTCATCATATACTTTCCCCCTCAGACCTGTGGAGAACACTGGTCTTAGATTCAGTTGATGATTGTGTGATTTTTTTTTTGCTCCTGGGTGAAGTCATTCACTAAGGCTGTTTGGTGTGGCTGTCTGCTTCCCAAGCTGTAACTTCACACTTGGGTTGGTCTGCTCCAACCGGAGACCTGGCAGTCTTTGCGTCTCCTAAGCCACGCCTAAGGTTCCTTCCCTCAGGAGATCATGAGGCTCTAAGTCTTTGGGAGGTGGAGAAGTGGAGATAAATGGAAACCCTGGCCATATGCTCTGCAGACCAACCTCAGTATACTGGAAAAAGCATGTGTGTGCGTGTGTGTATGCGTGTGTGTGTGCGTGTGCATGTGCATGTGTGTGTGTATAAAATGCTGATTGTTACTTCCTCGTCCTTCTTTCTTTTTCCTTTCTGAATTCCAGAATGGAGGCTCAGTAATAACTGCTTCGAGGAGAAAGCCTCAAGCAAGGGAAATGGATCACTGAATGAAGCCCCAAGCCCAGCTCACCATAATAATTACACAAATTGTGGTGGCACAGAACAGCGTTTTCTCTTAGCTCATTTTGGTTTCCAAAGAGGCCTGTCTGCTGAGTAAGGACAGACAGCATCCCAAGCGGCTGAGCAGAGGTCCCAGAGAGATTGGGTAAGTTCTCCTCGTCCAGCATTTTTAAAAAGATTTATTTATTTGTTTGAAAGACAGAATGGCAGAGAGAGGAGAAACAAAGAGAGAAAGATCTTCCATCTGCTGGTTCACTCCCCTAAATGCCCATAATAGCCAGCCCTGGGCCAGGCCACAGCTAGGAGTGAGGAATTCCACCCAGGTCTCCCAGATGAGTAGCAGGGACCCAAGTACCTGAGCTATCAGCTCTTGCCCCCATCATGCACATTAGCAGAAAACTGGATAGGAAACAGATGTGGGACTTGGTCCCAGGCACTCCAATATGGAATACCAGGGTCCCAAGAGGTAGCTTAGCCTAATCTCCTGTTCCACAATGCCTACCCCTCCACTACTCTTGAATTCAGAATATTACCTTCCCCTGTATCACAGCTGTGCCAATCTCCACAAAGTCCTAAGAATAACTCAAGTATATAAACCACAACAGATCAATATTTTCTTTTCTCTGGTGCTTTTTACTGCTAATATGTAATTTTGTTACCATATTGATCTTTTCTAAAATTTTGTGTAAAGCTATTTAATTCAGTGCCTAATGATATTAAATAGTTGAATTAACTGGAACTAGAGTAGTATGATTTAGTGATATATGAATTTTGGTGGAATTAGTTTCAAAACATTGATGCTGGCTTGGTTTTTCAGCAGGCTGGTTAAATCTGTCCCAGTTATGATTGAGACTTGGAGCATAAAGTCAAAAGCTGGCATTATGCAGCTTTCTGTAATATGAGTGCCTTTCACTAGCCAAACTGTGTATCCTCAAGCATGGCCTTGTAAAGACATTAGTTCTGTATTTGTGAAGGAAAGAGAGTGGTAGAGAAACCATTCAGAGCCCAGAGAACCTTACAATCGCCTATGTGTGAACTGAAGCAAATGGAACCCCTGACTCTCCATGGGCGCCCAAACAGGGAAGAGGCTAAGACTTCCCATTCTGGGGATCTGAGGTGGAAACTGAATAAGAATGAAAAAGATGCAGTTTCAGTGTTCAGACATTAGTATCCTCTTCCATGCCACATTCTCTTAAAGCTTTCCACCTGTTAGCAAGGACATTTTTGATGTGAAAAAGAACTGGGCTGTGCGTTTTTAAACCTCTGCAGCTGACATGTGGGGAGAACCTTCTTGGTCTTCTCTCAAATGCACTGAATGGATCTAGATCTAGGAATTGTCAAAAGTGGCCAGAGAGCCAGCAGACAGCTCCCAAGGCAAACAGACTAAAGCTAGTTAATTGTGGTTAGAAATAGAATGCAGGAAATATAATTAACATTGATTTAGGGGTCACAGAATCAAGGACGAGGTGGTGCTTAAATTCCAAATCACCTTTTTTGGAATTATGCTTTAATGAAGGAGTTTATGCAGTGCTTAGATAGGTGTTTTCATGGCATCTGCTCTTTCTTACAGGTTGGGCTACCTCCCAAGGAGATGAGAGAAGACCGTCACCAATTTGTGGATGGGACAAGAGAAGTTCCTTCATGCTCCGCACATTTAATGGTGAATAAGATTTTCTCCAAGGTTATCTTCAAGAACATTGGCCCTACTCCAAGCAAAATCATGACCAAGTAAGAGTCTCCTGTTTTAGGCTTTGTTTTAGCAGAGAGTATATGAATAATACATTTTTACAGAATTTGAGGGGGGTGGGATATTTGTAATTAAAAACGATCACACAAAACAGATCTGTGCACTCTTGCACATCAACCTAGCCTGGAATTCCATGTTTGGTAGCTGTGCGTCTCGATGCAGCAAAACCACAGAATTTTTCCTTTGATTCAAATGACTGCATTTTTTAAAAGGCTATTAACAATGCGGGATGCAACCAGGAGAGTCTTCAGTGTTTTAATTGTTTTAGGTATTACTACATCCAACATTGGATTAATTTAATAGCCTCTTTGTAGTTCATGTCAGCAGGACTGTTTCTAATTCTCTGCACATTAGGCAAAAAGGCCTTGGTTTCAGAACCTCTGTAAGCTCCTAGGAATACATTGGCTTGGAATATAACATCAATAAAAGAAACAAGTAACCACATAAAACTCCCAAGCCACTGGCTCCCAAACATGAAAAGAATTATGTAGAATCAGAACTAATGTCTAAGTATATACAACATTAAATTTAAGGTGGTCTTCCGAAAGTTCAGGGAAAATCTGTATTATCAAAAAAATCTATAGCTGGATTTCAAAATTTTGCAAAAAAGTAAATTATCTTTTCATCTGACTTTTTCCACAAGCTGTTTGGATTCGTTTCATACGATGTCAGATAACTAATTCAGCGCTAGTTGCACAGTGACTTTTTACTGGTCTTAGTGCCTTCTAATGTTTGGTATTATTGGGGAGGGGAGGCTCGAGTTAGAATGCGTGAGATGCTTCAAGATTTTTAAACAGCCTCACAGGCTAATGGAACCACAGTTTTACAGATCCTTGTACACTCATTTTCTGCTCTTTCATGGAAGGCATTTTGTTGTCGGGCAGGAGGTCAAAAACCTACCTAATGCCCAATAACGATGCCCCTTTACATCTATCACTTGTACAGTTCACCCTAAAATATTACTACTTGGGGAACAGTGCTTGTCCCTCACTCCCCAGGCTGCGTGCCTTCCCAGCCAACTACCTTCCCTGTTGAGTCAAAGTGAGGGCCAGAAGGCAGCCAACACAGATATCCTCCTGTTTGCCACCTTCCCAAATAAGAACGATTTATTAGTTTTTCTTTTGATTGAGGCATGGCACAACCTTCCCTATGTGTTTGGCCAGCTTTTCCTCAAGCTTCCTGCAGCTTCCAAGATGCTCCCTGTCTCCCAAAAAGTGCCAGTCCCCAGAACAAAATAAGGACATGAAGGCCTCTTTTACCTTGAAGCTGTGCGGTGGTGTTGGCATCCTGTGCACTGATAACCAGAATTCACAAGACAGTTCCTGGTCCCAGGGTTACAGGCAGATCTGAGGAGCTGGAGGGGCAGGACCTGCTCATCTTTGAAGTAGTGTCCCCGATTACCCGGGCTCCCCATGCTTCCGTTTGATTAGCGGCACTGACAAGTCACCACCCAGAGAAGAGACCCATCTCCCATTGCTGTCTGGGCAGCAAGCTGTCACCAAGAGCATGCCTAAGAAGGAATTATTAGTAGGGACTGGGGAGAACAGATAATGACTAGGCTGCTCTATTTGAGTTCTTTCTAGAATACTTAAAATCTACACACACCACTCTGTTAAACGAAAGGACGATGAAAAGAAAAAAAAAATCACAAAACAAAGCAAAAACGGAGGGGTGGAAGGGACTGTGGGAGAGGTGAAGAAAACCAGCCTTTAAGAAATAAAGGATTTTATGTCACTTTCAAAGATTAGATTTTAAGGAGAGTCTACAGTAGCTTTAAGTCTAGTGGTCAAGAAACAAAATTACTCTAAAGACTGCAGAGGAAAACATCACAGGAAAGAGGCTGCTAATGCACTGGGAAGAGGAGGTTTTGGTAAAACTAAAGTGCTCTGGGCATCTTGAAAACTTTACTTTCTTGAGACTTTCATTGTTGTCTTCCCAAATTAATTATCTAACATTTGCAGATGAGGGAAGCGGTTTGCGAATAGCAAGGAGGGAAATCCATGGAAGTTTTTACTCTTAGTTTGTATTCTCATGTAAGGTGGGGCTGCTTCCTTTCCGCCCTGAATGTTGAAAATGGCAGAACTTCCTTAGCGCTAAGGACTGTGTGCTTCTGTCTGGGTGACTGAGATGCGACTCTGGAGAGAAACGTGGCGTGTTGACCCGTATTCTGGAGGTAGAAGTCAAGTCTGCGGGTGCACAGCTCACAGAGCTGGAGCAGGGATTCACCACTACCCATACAGGACGTTGATAAGATCTCTATCCCCCTAGGTATGTCTTACCCTACTGAAGTGATTCATTCGCTTTTTCCCCTAGCAGAGCTGCCAGTGCTCTGCATGTTTAAATCCAGTTCTGGAGCTTGAACAAGTTAATCCCCTTGGCATCCTTAGAGAGACTGATAATTATTCATTTTGTTCATTCCCAAGAGTGCCTTTCCTGCACAAATGTGGGTGTCAGCCTTTTAACAAAGGGTGTAGCATAGGTTTAAGCAAAAGGAAAAGTTGAGCATCAACAGTATACAGCCCTTACACATCAAAATATTTATTCCTTGCCACCCTCAAACTCACTTCCCATGAAACAAAACTCACCAGAGCCACTCCTGCATTTCTGGGAGGTAAAATTTCCACACCCATCTTAGGAAGAAGGTCCCACGGGAAGGGACCGTTGGTAATCACAGACCATCATCTTGTAGCCAAGAGGTCAAAGCCTGAGAAGAAAGTCATTTCTCCATTTTTTTTTTTTTTTTTTTGCTGGTTTTGCTCTTCACTGCTCAGATTGTATGCCATTATGTTTCCAAAACTATCCTCCAAATGATTCCAGAGGTTGAGTTTGGAAAACAGTAGTAGTTCATATGCAAATATGTGCTTTGTTCCGGCATTAAGGCATTTTTACAGACTGTCTTCTACTGGGCTCTTTAATAGTCTTTATTTTATCTTTTCCTGTTTCCATTTTCACTCATCATCTTTCAAAAATTCTCCTTCGACTACAAAAAAAAATCTAGGAAATTACTCATTTTAACTATTTAGGATATTTTGCAAAAAGTCAAAGTAAGTAACAATGCACTAACATCAGTTAACGGACATCTGCACCCTAAAGCATGTCTTGTTTTCCAAGGGTGTTAGCAGTCGTCTCAGCATGCCCTGGGCTAACCCAGTTAATTCCCAGCTACATTAGCTCAGTCTCTGGCAGTGATTCTTTAGGGTTCATCAGGCTCAATTTGGTGTCCCCAGGACCAGTTATGGAACTGGAGCTTTAGCGAATCCATCATAGTGATGAATAATTGTGCCTCTATAAGGGATGAGAATCTATGTGGCCAGCAGTGGACATCAAGGGAAGCAACTGAGAGCTGCTTAGGGAAGCACTGTGGGCCCTGGAAGGGTAGGATGTCTATGTGTGCACCGATGGGGTGTGATGCCTTTTCCTCCACTGCTACACCTTCAGGCACGAAATCTGCCTCCTGCCCGCTGTGCTTATTTCCCTGGGTCACTCTGGCAGAAAGTGAACGCTGTCTGGATTCAGCTTTCATTGTGGAAGACACAGGTAGTGATAGTGTTTGAGAGAAGGAATGTCTTTCCTGCATAAGTGTGGGTGTCAACCTTTTAACAAAGGGTTAAAAGCAGTTTTGTAATGGCAGGGGGTATCTGTCTTGTACACTGCTGTTACCCCAGTACAGTGCTTGGCTTGTGGTTGATCCTCAACACATGGCTGCTGGGTAAAGGAAGGAATGGGAGGAGGAGTAGTTCTGTTGCTGAAACTGGACTTCCTGAGATGGGTAGTGGAGAAGGGGATGTTACAGTGCTGGGCATTAGCAAGCAAGCAGGGTTTGGCTTCTTAGCTCTGGATTTGGAGACAATTTTGGTCTGCTGAGGGTGTGACGATCATGGTGTTGACCTCTTCAAAGGCCGGATCTTGGTGGTGACTTTCCCACTTCCTTCTTGGAAGCCCCCTTCTCCAGTTTCGCAGCCTGACGGGCCCGTGATGAATCACCCTGCTGGTGACTCACTCCCATCGCGTGTGGATCTCTCTCTCCTTCCCTGTCAGCTTTCCAAGTCTCAGGCGGGGGCGGTTTCCAAAGGCTGTGTGTTTCCTGAGACCTTGAGAGGAGGCAGGCAACGAACATGGATTGGAGATACCCTCAAATGTCAAGTTTGCTTGTGTTGGAAGGGTTCCAGAAGGTGATCCATAGATTTTTAAAGGAAAGCCTCTGATGTCTGCCTGTTCCACACACAGTACACACTTTGCTGAATTTTTCATTCAGCCAAATTTATGTTAAAAACAAAAACAAAACAAAAGTAAAGCCTTTTGTAGGGCCAGTCAAGATGAACATTTCTCTCATGCTCCTAGATGAGCAATAATAACTGATTTGACAGGTTTCCCAGAACTGTGCTTTGTTCTAAGACATAGTAAAAAAATAATTAGCCATGGGAATAGACCCAGAAAGGATTAAAAGGGACTAGTAGGTTCCATACTGAGGAATGAACTTAGTGTGATACTGAACCCCTTTTCTTCTCTAGGCACACAAGTGGAATCATTTGATGTTTTTTCTGTTCAGAGAATTGTGATTTAAACTTGACCTAGAAATTTTTCCAAGGTGTTAAAGTGATACTACACAGGAAAACTGCATTCTATAGCCTGAACCATCAATCCAGCGTGGTTTGTTGAATAGACAGCTGCTCCCTTTTTCTCTCTGGATGAAGTCTTCTTCACAGAAGGAGGAAAAATGTCCACTGGCCACACAGAAGCCTCCTGGACTGGAGGAAATGAATGTGCAAGTGGCAAGTTGTGCCTAGGTCCAAGGAAACAAGAGCTAAGGGATTACAGTCACCAGGCTCTCCTCTATTTCCTTCTGGTGCTACAAGTAATCCATTTATTCGGTAAAGTGTCAAGAGGTTAAGTCTAACAGTATTATGGCCATATTTACACCAATCTTCCACAAATGACTTGGGATATGCTAGCAGTAGAGCTTGCCTTGGACAGTCTGAGCCAGAAATAAGATACAATTTATAAAAGAAAGAAGAAAATACTTGCTTTCTCACATGTACTGAACGTGCTGATTCATCTTGGTATAGTATTCTCCTATAAAGTGCTTAAGAATTGGACAGAAGACCTTTGGACATTATAACTAACATCATGGAGACATGTTTACATTCCTACCAGGGCATAAAATTGCAAACACTTCCACTGAGATTGCAGAACTGCTGTAATTTTTTCTAAAACATCATGCCATCTGCACACATAATAAAATAATCCAGTAGTTGCCATGCTAAAACAGGACCTCTAGTGAAGGGACAGGCAGCTCCCCAAAGGGAACTTGAGTTATGCACAGTGATGAAAACTGGAAGCAATTTCCCAGCTAATGGTCTGCCAATGACCACTTGGAATGAGTTGGCACTGTATATTATGCACCTCATTTTAAAATCTACAGCAAACTCAGGTTTTTTCCAAAGCCCATAATCTTGACTGAATGGGTGTTTTTTCAGTTAATCCGGTTAATCTGTCAGTGCTCCAAGGATATCTTCTGGCAGTGCCATGAGTTAGTCTTTCAGGGAGGAAGAGGCCGTGTTCATATCAACTGGCAGGACAGCAGCTTGGAAGGCTAACCGTGTTTATGGAGAACCCTCGGCTGAGGCTGCAAGAAGACAAAGGGGAAAACATGGTAAGTTCTTTCCTTTGTGTTCACAGATACTTACGTGTAGCAATTATCTTATTCAAACAAATCCTAACAGCCTTAGGTCAAAGAGAAAGCTCTAGCCTGGATAATGGTTACTCACCTCCAGGATGGATTAAGGTGCTTATATTCATGGGTAGAAGAGCAGAGCATAGAAGACACCCATCTCAGAGACAGGTGAAGCTGCCTGCAAGGGAGGGCAAAACCAGATCTTGGGGGACTGGCATCTGGCCTTATGATGGGCGCAGTTTGGGAAATCATTTCATATAATATGGGGCTTGGTACATCTACTTGATCTGGAACAAGATCACACTGGGAATGGTATGAGGCATTTGGGGATGGGAGCGTGGGGTTTATCAGGAAGCTTTCTTGGGATAAAATCAAGAAGGAAATATTTGAAGCAGGACAGTTAGAGAGTTCTGAGTTTGTTAGCTGCAAAGTCATATTGGCTGAGCAGGTTAGCGACTAGATGGAAAGGAAGTCAATAAAATCTGACCAGAGATTGAACTACTCAAAATACAACCCTGCTAATGGCCTTGGGAATACTGGTGCAGATATATTTTCCTGATTATTTGAATTTTCATTTTCAAATTTTACTCCCTACAGTTTTTTATAAATGGAAACTCAATAATTAATTATTATGAGTATAATTGAATATTTTGTTCAGAAAAATATTGTATTAGCTTTGTTTCATACACAAAACTATGAGGCGATAGAAGAGAAGGATAGCAAGAGTTCTTGATATAAAAGAAAAAAACATGTCCTGGGTTTACAAATAAAACTTGCTTTCCAAAACATGAAGAGAGTGCACAAGTTGTAAGCAACTGTGTGATTAAAACCTGCTATTTTTGAGAAAAATGCAAAAACAGAAGGTACTCTATAAATGTATTAACATCAAATGGTAATATACAATTCTGATAGGTTGTATTGATAAGGTTGTAATGAAAGTAGAACTCTCATACATTGTTGATGACATTGCAAACTGGAAAAATAACATCCATTTATTTAAAGACTAATATAAATGCATATTCCCTGACATGGTGATACCATTTCTAGGAGTATAACTCTAAGGAAGTAATCTCAAGAAAAGAAAAGAAGCTTTATGTACAAATATGCATGTGGAGGTTATTTATAACCAAGGAAAAGCTAGAAGCCACCAGGCCCCTATTGTTGAAAATTTAGGTTAAGTAAATTATGGTACATTACATGGATATGTGATTATGTGGTCATTAAAGTAATATTAATTAGGATTATAGCATAACAACGTGGTAAACAGCTGTGATAGACCAAATTATAAAATTTATACACAGGAACAGCAAAGAACTGTAGGTGAAAATGTTGAAGCCACAGGGATTTTTATTACTGTCATCGTATTTTTTGCAAAACAACTAAAAAAATTAGTCTCAGAGAGGTATAGACTTGAACCATGAGCACAGATTAAATAAAGTATAATGGCTATTTTCATTCAGTAATAGTACCTGGAAAATGGATACTAGGAACCATTCCAGCATTACCGAAATGGGGATAGAACCAATGTGAGCAAAAATCTCCTGTGTAGTTCAACCAGGAGACAAACTAGACAAACCAAGTGGGCACTAGGACACTGACATAGCATACTGTCTTTGTGACTTGCTAAAATAAGACCCAGAAAATGTATAACCTTGGAAAAGAGTTATTAAGCCACAAAGTATATGTTCAAAAGGGAATAATGAAAATAAGCAGTGAGTCCTAATGAACACTATACTTTGAATCCTGTCAAGAGTTGATAATGAGGTCACCCAATCATATTTTCTCCATGAACCTCTCATAGCTGAAAGATATAATAACTTTAGTGTCTAACAATACTTATAACCAGAGGTAAGCTGATCCTATTATACTTTCACTTGTAACCAATCTAAATACTCTTCTAAGTATAGGTAGACTTATCCCCATTTCATGGATAAAGAAATGGAGGCCCAGAAGCATTGTTAGTGCAAGGTCACAGAGCTATTGAGAATCAAAGCTGTGTTCAGAGTTAGGTGTACCCACCCTAATCACATAGAGCAGTGACAGAGACAAATATTTAAAGTCTAAGTATTTAGAATTGTTTTCATCCCTTTCTAAGTAGAATTCTATGCCTATCCATAAGTCCAGTCAGCACAATGAAGGGCCCTGCTGGGCAGAAGAGAGAATTGGAGGCTGAATAATTTATAATAGAAAGAGCAGAGAGATAATCCTATTTGACATGAATATAAACAGAAGTAGAGGCCAAAGAGAGATAACGTGGGGGCTTAGGGAATGACATAGGAGGTCTGGGGTGGTGGTTGCCAAGTGTGTGTTGGGGCAAAATGTCCCCTGTGCTGTCTTCCCATGATGTCTAGTACATCTTTCCTTCTGCAGTTAGCATTGCATTTTTTTTTTGAATGGGTCAGCATGTTGAGTTGTGCTTTATGAGCAAGGGCCATGACCAAACTAAAACTTGAACCTTAATTCTCCTGTCTTACATGCATGAGATAGGCTCTACTAATATCACTTTGCTAGGGACTTTTCTTACCCACCATGGGAACTGTGTCTTTGGGTATTTAAAAGCTACAGGAGGTTAAAATGCAGACTCTCAGGTTGCCTTAGACAGCTAAGTCTCTGCAAAAGGGGGATTGTGTGAGCATCTACACAGTGTACTTTTGGGCTCCATCTCCTGTGCTACAGCCATCTCAGGCTCCTTTCAGCTCCTCATACGCACGGGGTTGTTCATGGCCTTTGTTCAATCTCCCCTTCTGCCCAGGATGCCTTCTTTGTATATTGCCTTTGCTGTGTGCAAATTTGGCTTCTTGAATTTTTTTTAAGTTTATTTATTTTAAAGGCAGTGCAACACGTTCCCTTCTCCCCCCTCCACAAACACAGAGGAGAGTTGTTTCACTCACCAAATGCCCACAACAGCCAGGACTGGGCCAGGCAGGAGCCAGGAGCCAGTTACTCCCTCCTGGTCTCTCAAGTGGGTAGAAGGGACCTAAATAACTGAGTCATCGTCTACCACCTCCAATGGTTGCATCATCAAGAAACTGGATTGGAAGCAGTGGTGTGAGAGCCTTCACAGCAGTTGAATGTACCCCAACACCCACTCTGACTTCTAAATTTTACCCCACACCAAAATAACACTTTATTTTATCTATCATTCTTCCCTGATTGTTTGAGGCCAGTACTGTATCTTAATGATGCATCTTCCTAATCCAATGTCAGGTATACAGAAGGTGCTTAAAGTCTTTTTTTTTTTTTTGGTTTACTTTAGTAACTAATTTTGTATGAGTCCACCCCATAGCTCAGATCTGTGTAAAGAAGGCAGGCATTGCCTTCGTTTCCTTCTCTACATCTAACAGCTAATCAAGGAAGATACCATGCACATCCTGCCAAAGCATGGATTTTGCAGCTAACAAATACAAAGGGCTCCTCTTCTTTACCTGGTAGGTCAACATTACTAGCACAGCCTTTCTGGAATTGACCATATTTAGCCCAATGGTTTCAGAATCTGGGGTGAGTGGGACGCACTGGAGTCCAATGGTTAAGAGCACAGGCTTTGATGGGTCTTGGTTCATATTCTGTGCTCTCCACACACCAGTTATAATAGGTGTCAAAAACACAAATTTTTCCAAACTTCAATTTATTCATCTTTAAAGCAGCAAGCATAATCCTCATGTCACTTGAGTTGCTGTGATAATAAAATGAGCTCCTAGGAAAAGTACTTTGCATGGTGTTTAGTAAATAGTAAGTAACTATGTAACTGCTGCTATTGTTTTACTTTTTTCTTTTTTTTTTAACTTTTATTTAATGAATATAAATTTCCAAAGTACAGTTTATGGATTACAATGGCTTCCCCCCCATAACGCCCCTCCCACCCACAACCCTCCCCTTTTACTTTTATTACCATCACAAATACTCCACATTCCTTTGAGACATAAGATAGAAATATGCCAATTTGCATATGCCAATATGGCTGCAGCAGGGCCAGGAAAAGCAATACAATGCCTCAGAGGTCAAGCTATGGCACCCCTTGGAGGCAGATAGCACTCCTCCTGCCCGTCAAGGCCACTGTCAACACACACACTGGCTTCCACATCCTCCCAGATTAGTGCACACATGAACAGACAGTTTGTTGACAAGGAGAGTTTGAACACTTCAAAGGGAGGAAGTGACAAGCAGGAGGCAGCAGCCAGCCTGGCCCAGAGCTCGAGAGCAGATCCCAGACCACGGTGTTCAGCGCCAGCTTTCCTCACTCCCGCAGCAAGGGCTGAAGAGCTTGGTGTGGTTGGGGAAGAAGAGAAGATGTTATACCCAGGTGGCACTGCATCTCATGGCAAGAAATTAGACTTCACCCTTTGAAAAGGCTGTATAGCAGGTTCCCTTTAGAAAAAAGGGGCTGTATCTTCCACAGGAAAGTGTCTGGAGATTGAGCTCTCTGAGGTGCACCTGAGCTGCATTTGGATGCGGGACAATTTAGATCAGGTGTGAAATGCACATTCCAAGTGAGCGAGATGCACAATAGCATAAAATAACAGCCAGTAAGCAGAGCTAACATTCATTGAGCAGCTACGCATTGAGCAATCACACATTGAATCCTCATTGCTGCTTCTGCATTGCATTACTCCTATCAACTAGAGAAAAACCAGGACAGCTTCATTAGCTTGTCATTGCCATACTTCTGGGGTGCATAGAGCTGGGACTAGAACCCAGATCTCTTCACACCACAAGGCTTTCCTGACTCAATACGAAGAAACATATGTTAAGAAAAAAATTTTTTTAGAAAAAAAGATTATTTAATTATTTGAAAGGCTGAGAGAGAGAGAGAGAGAGAGAGAGATCTCCCATCTGCTAGTTCACTCTCCAAACTGCTGAAATAGCCAGGAGCCAGGAACTCCATCCTGGTCTTCCACATGGGTGGCTGAGGTCTAACTACATTGGCCATTTTCTGCTGCCTTCCCAGGAACATTAGCAGAAAACTGGATCAGAAGCAGAGGAGCCAGGACTAGCACCAGCACCCAGATATGGGATGACAGAGTCACAAGTGGTGGCTTAATCCACTGCACCCAATGCCAGCCCTACGAAAACAAATTCTTTAACTCCAATAGGATGCAGGAGAGAAATCAAGCAATTGTTTGTGTAAAAAACATTTAACATGAATCCTACACATAAATTGTCATAAATAAGAAATTTGAACCTAGGGAAAGTGATTACATTTCTATTTTATTTTTAAAAAGGTTTATTTATTTATTTGAAAGGCAGAGTTATAGAAAGAGAGGAAGAGATGGAGAGAGATATTCTATATGCTGGTTCATTCTGCAAATGACCACAATGGCCAGGGCTGGGCCAGGCCGAAGCCAGGAGCTAGGAGTTTCATCCAGGTCTCCCACATGGGTGGCAGGGGCTAAGCACCTGGGCCATCCTCCACTGCTTTTTCAGGTACATTAGCAGGGAGCTGGGTCAGGAAGTGAAGCAGGCAGGACAGAAACAGGTGTCTATTTGGGATGCTAGCATTGCTTAACCTGCTATGCCACAATGCTGGCCTTCTAAATGTCTATTTCAACAATACAAAATTTGTCCTGTGTTTGGAGCTGTGGTTCTCATCTGGGTGCGATTTCCCCTCCTAGGAGACAAGTAGCAATGTCTGTATACGTTGCTGGCTGTCACAACTTGGTAAGTACAATTAGCATCTGGTAGGTGGAGTCAGGGACTCTGTTAAATCTCCTAGAAGGCACAGGACAGCACTCATAACAAAGAACTATGCAGCCCAAAATGGCAATTGTGCTGAGGTTGGTTTAGAAGATAGAGTTCCTTGTTTATCTTCTATTCCTGGTACTGAGCCAAATATATCACTCCCAAAATAGGCCAAGATAAAAACCAACATAAGTATGGCTCTTGTATGTACAGGAAACAAGACTAATTTCAAATCTCGCCCTCCTCTTCTGTTCATCATTTGCTCATCTTATATTCAGTGCAATCAAAATCTGTAGTATGAAATAATCGCTGACTTTTAGAACCTGCGCAGGCATACCATTATAGGAGTTCAGATGGGATGATTTAGGAGGTATGGTCAATTAATTAATTAGTATGTATGGGAGAAGTTAGGAGATAAAAGGAGGACAAAGGAGGATTTATGCGGTAATAAAACTAAGCTCTGCTACCAGCCCATTTGATGGGAGAAGTCGTATGGATTCTTGGTGGTCCTGTCCCATTTCTGCTGGCTCCTCCCGCCATGGGTTTGGGGGTTGTTGCTCACTGAATATGATTAAGGAATCAGCTCTACTGCCTGACTGCATAAATATGGAGGTCAGAACCTCAGACAAGATGGTTATCAGGATGCCAGAGAACTGGGTTACGGGAAATAAAATAGATGACGCATACAAGCTAGCCTGTAACTTCTCCTAACTCTGGAAACCACAGTGAGTCTGTGATGGTTGAATTTTGTGTCAGCCTGACTGAGCCATGAGGTATCCAGATATTTGGTTAAATATTATTCTGGGTGTGTCTGTGAACGAGTTGGTGGATGAGATTAATATTTGAGTTGTTAAGCATACCGCTTTTGCTAATGTGGGTGGGCCCCATTCAATCCACTGAAGGCCTGAATGTAGCAACAGGCTGAGTAAGGGATACTTCATTCCCTGCTGGCCTTTGAGCCAGGACATTGGTCTTCATTGGTTTTTTCCTGCCTTTGGTCTTAGACTGCATTTATGCTAACAGCTCCCCTAAGTTTCCAGCTTGCAGATTTTGGAAATTTTTGGTCTCTATAATTACAAGAGCCAATTCCTGATAATAAATTTCTGTCTCTGAAATATATAATAAATATATCCTATTTGTACTGTTTCTATAGAGAACCCTAAGTAACACAGACTCTATAGATGACACTGACCATAATGATAAGGACTATTGCTAGTCAAGTACCTACCAAATGCTTAGCATCACGCTATGAACCTGTGTCGCTTTTTCAGCAACCAAAGTAGATAGGCATCATGACCCTCCCTCCATAGTTGAAGAAATTCAGATGTTGACATAAATGACTTACGACAGACTGTGGCCTTTAGGTCAGGCTATGGCCCTTGATCTGGCTAAGAAATGTCAAAGGCCTGTTGGTTCCAAAAGTGTTAATAGGAAATAAGAGATCTTAAGATCTCATGGGAACAGTTTTAGCTAATTATTTGTTCTGAAGGGATAGGAATGTGTTGATTTCTTCAGTTAGAATGTGACGGCTCCTGATACTGTGAGATGGGCTTTGCTGCTGCCTGTTCTTATTGGCTTCAGCGGCCACCTCTCTCTCTGCAGAGTTGTAGAGGCTCCAGATGACAGTGAAGCTGCTTCACCCCCTGAGAGAGTAAGAGAGAAATGATGCACCTGTGTGCATAGCACACTGTCCTCTTTCGTCTTAGCCCCAGGACAGGAAACAACAAAGACACTGTATTTGCTCACTTGCTCTTCTACTACAGGTAAGAAAAGCGGTTAGTCTACACTGTGAGGGTCAAGCATCTCTCATGAAACCAGCATCTTTCCCCAGTGCTTTAGTAATAGTTGTTCACCAGACAGAAAAGGGATATAGGTGGTGGGAAAATTTGGTTTGTAGCTTTGTTCTTTTCATATAACAAAACACCGAGAATCCTGAATGTAATATAGTGCAGTGATCCCCAAATTGAGTTTTTAGAGTTGAACAAACAAGAGTGGCTTTGAGACCTGAGTAAGCTATCCAACTTGTTCAAAGTCCCATAGAGTCAGCCATGTTCCATCATCATAGCGCTGTTTACTTTCTACAGGTTTACTGATATATCAATCAAACAACATGTGTTTCATGGAAAGCTCTCTAAAATGACCCACACTGCCTAGGGTATTACAGGGTTTGAGGAGTTTCAAGCCTCTGTCATTGTACTGTATTAGAATCTGTATCATATCACATTAGAATCATCTGATAATGTATCCATTTTTTCAAACTTTACTGTGCTTAGGAATCTCCTAGGGAGGTTGGTAAAAATAGTTTTCCAGGCTCCAATTTGGGGAGAATCTGATTCCACAGGTCTGGAATGGGCCAGAGAATTTGAATTTCTAGAGATGTTGTAAGGGACGCTGGTATCGCTAGTCTGAGGACCTCTCTTTAAGCACCACTGTATTGGAGTTCAAGTGCCTTATGGCAAAATGTGTGTCTTACTCTTTTCTTTTTGTAGTACATGGTGGAATGTCTGGAATCTCAAAAGTATCCTTGAAACATTTATTGAGTGAGTGAATGAATAAATGAATAAATGAATGAGTGGAGAAAGTTATATGAGTAGAGTTAGCACAGTTAGAGGAGCATGAATACACATTACATGAGCAGAGCTAGCAGTTACAGGAACAAAGTTACATGGTTATATGAAAGTTACATGAACAAAGTTAGCAGTTTGTTCAATAATTTGTTGAGGGGAGCATAATATTATTTTCTAATGGGAGCTGGTTTAGAAATTTCAAAGAGACAGAGAGACAGCTTCCATCTACTGGTTTACTCCTTGAATGCCTGCCACAGCCAGGTGAGTGAAAGCTGGGAGACAGGAAGACAATCCATGTCTTCCACGTGGGTGACAGGAATCCAGTTCCTTGAAGCCTAGCCATTGCCTTCCAGGGTCTATATTGATGGGAAGCTGGAGTCGGGAGTTGGAGCCAGTAGTTAAACCCAGCACTTTAATATGGGATTTCAATGTCTAAACTGTTTTTTTTTTTTTTAACAGTTCTCAATTTAAAAAAGGTTAATACATTTATTTGTTTTCATTTTTTTAATTTGAAAGGAAAAGAAAATAGAGTAAGACAGATCTTCCTTCTGCTGGTTCACTATTCAAATGTCTGCAACATCTTGGGCTTGGGAGTCTCCCACATGGTTGGCAGACACTCAAGTACTGAAGCCATCATCACTGCTTCCCAGGGTATGCATTACCAGGGAACTGGAATAGGACGTAGGTCTGGGATTTGAACTCAGGCACTCCAATATGGGTTGTGGGCATCCCACGTGGCATCTTAACTGCTGCAGCAAATGATGGCCATTTACCTGGTATCTTAACTGCTTGATCAAATGCCTACCCTTGTTCCTTTAAAAAATAATGTATACTCCTCTTTGTTGCTCCATCTAATCTTCTTAATCTCACGGGCTTCTTTGTTGACCAGTGCAGTAGTTTCTTTATTAGAAAAACATTCTCTGGCATTTACTGCTTTAGGAAAAGTACAGTTAAAAAAATTCTCCAGATTCTGTGGTTTTTCCAAGAAAAAGAGAAAAACTCACTTTAAGAAGAGGATACAAGTTATACTTAGTGTTTCTCTGTTTGCATGTCAAGTCCTAAGGGGCTACAAGTGTCTCTTTTTGAAACAATACTATGTAATATGTATATGTGTTTATATATGCACATACTCTCACACACACATACACACACACAAATAATACTGATCACAAATGATGAATTCACCACATAGAATCTTAGAGCAGAGGGTATCTTAAAACAGTGCTTCTCAAATTTTAATGTATATGAGTCACTTTGACATTGTGTTAATCACATTGTTCTAACAAGCTCTTGGTGTTACCAATGCTGCTGGTCTAGGAACCATTACTTTGAGCATCAAGGCCATAGATTTCCTTAATCTATAGAAGCATTGTCCAGTAGAATTTTCTGCAATAATGTAAATGTTCTGCATCTGTTCCAATAGTCAGCCATTAGCCATACATGGCTATTGAGGACTTGAAATGTGACTAGTGCATGGTGGAAATTCCATTAAATTTTTATTTAATTCATTAAGATTTAAACTGTCACATATGCCTAGCAGCTACCATATTTGGCTGCACTGCCTTATAGAGCAGAAATGTGAGGCAGTGATTTAGTAAAAAGCTTCCAGAAAGAAGAAACCTCAACAGCAAGGGGAAGCTCCAAACCTCTTGCCCAGATTGTAAATTTACTCTTGTTCCCACTCTCCCCCTTCCTGTGTTATGTAGGAGGAGCCCAAGACTTCCCCTCTGTTTTCTATCATGTTCCCAGAATCACTGTATATACCAAATAGTAATTAGGAGAGGCTTTATAAACATTCTGAAGTGCAGAAGATTATCTCGTTTATATAAACCTCTTGAGTTGGCAAAATTGAGTGAGAAATCTTATGAGGAATAGTTCCTTTGTCATGAGCCCTTTCACCTTGGGTTATGGCTGAAGACAAGCTCCAAGGTTCCATTGGCCTGGAACACAGGGGCAAGTGCAAATAGTCCAGACATACCAGAAAAGTTTAAAAGGAAAAGCAAAAAGCTCAGTTCAAACTCAGTTCCTATAAATGAGAAAGTGCCAAGGGGTAGGGAAAGGGTAGGGCTTGGTTTTGTCTGAACTGTAGCTGCCAGCTCTAGCAGGTTACGGTCTATATTATAGTTAACAAGGTTTGGAGATCTTCCCTAGGCTGGTGAGTGCTAATTTCCATTGAGGAAAAAGTTATGAGGCTTGGATGTCTTAATGATAACAGGTAATTTCTCTGTGTGGGCAGAGTTACAAAGTGTGTTGCCATGAAACTGTGTGGACTGCACTATTGCTATTGTGTACACAGTTTCCCCTTAAAGAATCCACTTGGCACAAGTCACAAACCTGTTGGGGACTCCTGTGATTAATTGCTGCAACTGGCTGGTGGCCATCAGCAGGATCTTGCAATTTACCAGGTTCTATACAGAATTATGAAGCTGAAGGTTTAATGGGATTTCAGGTAATAGAGCCCAGATGTCCAGGACTACAATGTTTGAAATTACACTGCTTGCAAGGCTGCGGGGTTTAAACGTTATTTATTCCTTGCTTAGTAGATTTCACTATTCCCTTTTTTATGTAATCTTGGAGCAGTCAAATGCTAAGCGCCTTCACCTTGACATACTGTATCCAGAGAAGCCAATCACACACATACTCAGGGAGACAGCACTCCTTTCCTTCCAGCTCAGACCTTTGGGATCACCTTCCAGCCAAGAGTATGGTAATTAACAGCCCCCTACTACCTTGCTGCTATGTCGCACTTAACTTCTAAATTGCTTTCGCAAATTTAATTGCATTTTATTCTGTCAGGGTTTGGGAGAAATTGGCTAGGACAGGTATTATTGTCTCCATTTGGATGAGGAAACCAAGGTACACTGAAGACAGGGATAATAATAGCTATCATTTGTGGAACCTTTTCCTGCCAAGTACTGTTCCCATGGGGCTTATGTACATCATCTTGTTTAAGGTTCCTCACACTGTTGTAGTTGATATGATTGTCAGCTCCATTTTGAAACAGGCAAACTGGAGCACAGAGAGGTTGGGTCCCATTAATAATAACCACTGCAGCCAGGATGGAAACTGGGACTCTGAGCTTTAGTTACCGAGCACAGCCACTCCCCTAAGGAAGAAGGAAGCATTGCCAGCATCACAGAGCAGACCTAGAGTAGCTTTTTATTTTTATTTTTATTTTTTACATTATTTGCAAGGAAGAAGACAGATCACCTGTACCCTTGTTCCCTGTTCTGCTCTGCTCTGCAGTGCAGCCACCTGAGTGTGGCATTGCTCATTGGGATCCCATTTGAAAATAGACCTGGTCTAATATTAGGCCATTTAGATCACATTTTAATCTCTCCTGCAAGCTTTCTCCAAGATGCATTCCAGAACAGTAATTGATGAAATTTGTTCTGGGTGGTCCCACCTTTGTCAACACAGTGCTTATGTCTTCCCTCATCTTCCTGCCCCAATGCTACTCTTCCTACTGCTTCCAGGGCCAGTTGATCGGTTACTTCCTGGAAAGAACACTTCAGAGAGTCCCACAATGCCCTTCTCTCTCTGTCCTGAAACCTTACGTGATCATTTTGTTGAATGAATGGATAAACAAAGGGAATAAACATAATTTGCTGGTTGCTGTCCCACGCACTCAGCTGAACACCAGGGAAATACAGATGAATACCAGAACAATAACCCTTGTTCTTAGGGAGCTCCCAGTCTAATAAGAGAGACACACACAGAAAAACCACTACCACACCAGTTCCTGTAGGCTGCCAGAGGACTTCAAAAAGCATGTGGAAAATGGAATTAAAAGTTAATTCTGATGCATAAATTTTGAAATCCATGCTTTTTAAAAAATTGCATATTTCATTAATTTTTTGACAGCCTCTCATATTTTAAAAGGACAACATTCCAGAGTTGCACACTGGAGTAGGGATACTTGCCGCTATTTACAATGGGGCTGGTGGTCCTGCCCAAGCTTTTCCCCACTCCTAGTTGGGAATTTTCAAGTGCAAAGCAATTGTATTTTATGTATCTGTGCTCATATGACAGGGTATGCCCAGGAGTCTCCTCTCCTGTGTTTGCAGTGGAAATAAAGAAAGCAGAGAAGAACTCTTGGGGTTGTTCACAGTGGCCACACAATGGTAATGCCAGGCAGGGAGAGGAAGATGAAGCTCCTGGCATTTCCTTAGATTCTGGAAGCGGCAGTGACCTAAACCCAGCTCTCTTCTGTTCAACGCCAAGGGTGCTTAAGGTATTGCCCTAAAGCAACAGCTTGGGCAAGTCTCTCCCAAATCAATTCCTGTCCTCAAGGATTGGAAAATATTTTTTACTTTGAATTATTCCCATTTCAGAGCAGCGACTCTGATTACTTAGTGTTATGCACCCCTTTATAAAACTCTGCACAAATTAGCATTTCTATTTGCAACTCTTTAATTTAGTTTTGGGGGACTGCAGTAACATTTTATTCTTATTTTTGAAGTTTGTAAGGGATGGGAGTGGAGATGCTCTCATTGTACAACATTCATATCTTTCCAGAACCATCAGCCTGTATTGCTCTACACTAGGAATCAGTATGGGGTTGGGGCTGGTGCCATGGCTCACTTGGCTAATACTCCGCCTGTGGCAGCGGCATCCCATATGGGCACCGGGTTCTAGTCCTGGTTGCTCCTCTTCCTGTCCATCCTCTGTGGCCCGGGAAGGCAGTGGAGGATGGCCCAAGTGCTTGGGCCCCTGCACCGGCAAGGGCAACCAGGAGGAAGTACCTGGCTCCTGGCTTCAGATTGGCGCAGCGCCAGCCGTAGCGGCCATTTGGGCAGTGAACCAATGGAAGGACAACCTTTCTCTCTGTCTCTCTCTCTCTCTATAGCTCTACCTGTCAAAATAAAAAAAATAAATAAATAAAAAAAAAGAAGGACTCAGTATGGGATAATGAAAAGAGCAAGTTTTTCCAATTGTTGGTTTTCAGATTGGTCAAGTCATAGAACCACTCTGGGCCATCTGGGACACAGCTCACTAAAAGGAGGTAATTTGTGTGTATGTTTAGATTTTTTTTTGTCAGCCTATGTATATTTGATTGATTTCTAGATGCATGGTTAAAATGGATCACTAAGGAAAAAAATCCATCTTGCCAATTACACTATGATACAATGCCTTTGGTAGTCCTGCAAAAGATACAATATTAACCTTCTGATGCTTTGAGAAGTCTTTCCTCTGTTCTGAATAAACCTGAAATTTCTCTGCCTTCAGGTAGAAGCTTCACATGTGCTAGGTAATCCTTTTTCATGTATCTCAGTAACAAAACACAACACACCTTCATTTAACTGGTATTCTCTTTCTATCTGATATTGCAAAGCTCACACTGTAGCTTTGCAAAAACATATGAAATTGTGGTTATTCCTCTACTGTCAAAATTTGTCTCATTGATGGTAAGGTGCCTCTGTGATTTTCAGCACATAAAATGCATTTTTGCTTCAATGCCAAATTATAGAGTAATATTTTTAAAAGCACTTAAAAATAGCAATTAAACTCAATAGGTGAAGTGTGTGTGTGTGTGTGTGTGTAAATATATGTAAGTATATATAAAACTTGAGTGCAGTGATGAAAATCTGAACAATCACAGTCAAATTCATACATCCAAGGCTATCATATGACCTATAGTGATTATAAAATTTCCTACATTGTAAAATATATAGTTCAAAAATGTAAAAAATATGGAAAAAAGTGTATCTCAGGTGCAATGAAACAATGACAATTGGAAGAGCATTTATCATGGGTCTTGTACCTGAAAGATGCTCAAAAGATTCCAAATTCCTTTCTTTTTAATAAACAATGAGAATGTGATGAAGCTCAAAAAAGCATGAATGGAGGCTAGATTTTAAATCTGATTCTTGTTGGATAAAATTTGTATTTCAGAAACTACAAAACCGTGAATGATCTCCATACATCATGCAAATTATTTGTCATATCCTCTCTTGCTATCCTCATTCAGAGGTAGAGTCTTTTATTTTTGCTGCTCCACTGAATATGGGCTAGGTCTGTGACTGCTCTGAGTGATAGAATATAGTACAAATTTCATTGTGTCAGTTCTGGGCTTACTCTACAGGAGGATTGCAAACTCTTTCCTGTTCCTTTGAATGCAGTCGTCAGGCTGTGATAGCCAAGGAGGTATAAGGGGAGGCTCACCTGGAGGAGAACTGAGGCTTCCAGCTGACAGCCCAAGAGAGTACCCAGCTGGCAGCGTGGACTACTTGCTAGCCACTCCAGTGCACCATCTTGGATGTGGCTCCTCAGCCCCAGGTGTTCCGGGAAAAAACCAAAAGATCCCTGCTCTGTCTTAGCAGGATTGCAAAATCATTACCAAAGAATAACTGTTGTTACTCTGAGTCTTTAAAATAGGGAACAGTTTGATATGCAGCAACAGATCATCAAAATTTATAACCTTGTTAATTTTCACAGATGCTCTGAGCAAGACTTGTTCTAGAATCCCGAGAAGCAGAGCCTGGAATTGAACCTACACCCGCTGACTCCTACACTGAGTGCTTTGCATAATTACTCTGCACACTGGAGTTCTTACGGGCTAAGCAAAGCTTATGGAGCTCTGATAGTCCTTAGTTCTCACCTGACTGTACAATGAGAGGTGTCTGGGTCAGTTCCTGCAGGTTCAGGAAAGAGAGGAAAAATAAAAAAAAAATTCAAGAAGGAAACTATTTTAGCAATACACACACACACACACACACACACACACACACACCAGATCTTGTACCTTACTTGGAAATTGAAAGTAATATTCAGGACTTAGATGTACTTGTTATACTCTCAAGCTTTTTTAGATATTTGGTAGTGAACCCAAGGAATAAACTTGTAGTAGAAAGAAGCAAGAATTTCTGAGGATTCAGTCATCCCAGTCTTATTATTCAGGACAGAATTCCAGGAAGGCATTGAACACATAGTTGGCAGAATATGACACAAGAACTGTATATTTCACATTGCTATCCATCATATGTCAAGATCTTTTGTTTCAGTACATAGCAGTCTGGATGCCAAAATTATGGTTTCTGCTTGCATGTTAAAGTGGATAGTAAGAGTGTGTGACCTTGGTAGTTTCATCTGTGTCTACTGAAGCAATACTACCAAGCAGAGCAATGTATGCTCTTCTGAAGAGATGTAAGGGGACAGATCTTTGTCGCAGAGAAACTCCAAATATCACTGAAGTAGGGAGTATTTTAATAGGCATGTATCCAGGCTGCTGTTTACTATAGTTACGGATGTTAGAAACTCGAGATGTAATTTAATTCGGAAATCAGAAGGTGGAAGAAAGTAATTTAGCTCAGTGTTGAATTCAATACAAATAACTTTTGTTTCTCTTTACTTTAAAACTATAGCACTAATGAAATTGTAATTCTTTCCCATGACTTGCCAGCTGATGACAAAGCTCTTATTTCCTAAAGAAATCAGCAGTGTAGGAGACAGTGCCTTATAGCATATGGACATAGCAAATTACAGAAAAGTGCAAAGTGCAGTAGAATGATGACTGGAGGTGAAGGCAGAGGTTAGATAGGACTAATCCTCAGATGAGAGGTTAAACAAGAAGGTCAGACTGTTTCAGCAGTTGTTATATTTTAGGAGAATTTATTTGAAGCATTTAAAAATCTGAATAAGAATTATCAAGCTAGAGGAGTACTATTTCATAAAAATCTGTTTATTATTTTCTTTGTAAAACAAGTTAAACTGAAACTCCTTTATTTCAAAAGTTAGGCTCTAGCTATTTCTATAATCTAAAACAGGTACTGGCCAACTATTGCACCAGCAGGACACATCCAGCTCATCATTTGCTTTTGTAAATAAAGTTTTATTGGAACATAACTATGTTAATTTGTTTCTGGATTTTCTATGGCCACTTTCAAAATGCAGTGGAAGAGCTGAGTAGTTGTTGCAGAAATCACATGACTCAAAAATCTCATAATGTTTATTATTTGCTGATCCCTGATGAAATAAACTTAATATTGAAATAAATCTAAATGTTAGCAAAAAGGCTTTGAGTTTATATATTTCAAGAAAAATAGCTGTCACCAACTGCTTTCTACTTCCCTGTCCAAACATGATCCATTCCTCTTCACTCACAGCATATTCTGTGAAGTAAAATAGCAGGATAGAAGAAGCAAGGACCTACAGATAATATCTATTAGTAGTAGTTTGTAGGGAATTCAAAGGAGAGGATAAAGGACTAAATTGTAGCAGTTTGGGGCTGTACCATAGCATAATAAATAATTGATGTGCATGATGATAGATTTAAAAATCTAGTGAGGTGCTTAACAAGATAAGTATCAGCAATCTGTAAAAGTCCTACATATTGAAACTTTTCTCAGCATTTCTTTATAAAGATAGTAATCACTGTGTATGAATGTGGTATGTGACTTCAGCAAGTTGAGGGTATGACTTTGTGTACATAACACATATATGTAAACATTCATTCACTACTCCTATGTTCTATGTTAGTCCTTCCTTGCTGGTCCTTGGTCTTAACATTCATTTTGTAGGCCCTTGCGATGCCTTCCTCTGGTCTTGAGCACTTCCTTTTGTGCTCCAATATATCCAAAACACTTGTGTCAGATTTGTGCCTCCACAAAATTATCTGTGTTATTCATTATACGAAGCAAATGAATACTTACAGGCAAGAGATTGTGCTAGGTGGTGAGGGAGATTCAGAACTGCATAAGGGAATTTTTGTCCACAAACTACTCAAACTATCAGGAGGAAAGACATTATATTTGTGGAAATATACTTAATAGTATAAGGCTCTAGGTGGTATATGAAAATATGTTTGGTGGGTTTCATATAAGAATGTGACTATCATTTTATAGGCTGGTTCTAGAGAAGGTGGAATATGAATGAGGTCTTGGAAGAAAGGAGAAAAAGGGGGAGAAAGTGTTCCAGGAAGCTTGTCTCACCTGCATCCAAATACCTCCCAAGGCTCTGCATTCCTTAACAGATAAATGCAAATGTACCAGACTGTATCCAAGGCTCTCAATAATCATTACCTAACTTCCTGCACCTTCCACAACCTCCTGCACAAATAAGCTCTCCTCCTATTCCTACCTGGATTTCCCTGACTCCAATATTCTTAGTATGGAGAAAAGCTTCTGGTCTCTCCTGTTTATATCTATCCTGTCCATTGTTTGAAGCCTAACTTTTCTGTGGGGCATCATCATGGGGCTCATTTTAACACTTGGTCACATTTGATTCTGTTGCACACAACTAGTATGCAACTTATGCCAAATGTGGCTCAAAGCTCAAGTTTTGCTACACTCAAATTGGTCTATACCCAATAAGGCAAGTGCACCCATGACAGCTTGGATATGAAATTGATAAGAGAGCCTAAATTCTTATTCTTAAGTTATTTACTTATGTTCTTGTGGATCAGCTCACAGACTGGTACCAGTGCTTAGCTAACACTTTTTCATCACTATTATTATTTGGTTTTAATTTACAAATCATTATTATGGGGTACAATATGATTGTTATGATATATGTATACTTCGTGGAATGATTAAATCACACCAACATGTAAGCTGTCTCACACAGTTAATATTTTGCATGCAAGAACACTTAAAATCTACTCTTTTTGGGGCAGGCTTTTGGTATAGTGGTTAAGATGCTAGTTAAGATACTTGCATCCTGCATTGGAGTATCTGGGTTTGATTGCTGGTTCTAGCTCTCTGCCAATGCAGACCCTGGGATGACTCAAGTAATGGCTTCTTGCCATCACCATCATGTATGAATCCTGGATTGTATTCCTGGCTTCCAATTTTGGCCCCAGTCTAGTTCTAGCCTGTTGTTGAAGGCATGTGGGGAGTGAAACAGCAGATGGGAGCTCTCTCTATGCTTCTGAAATATATCAACATTTAAAAATCTAATCTTTTGGTGGGCACCGTAGTTCACTAGGCTAATCCTCCGCCTGTGGCTCCAGCACTCCAGGTTCTAGTCCCGATTGGGGCGCCGGTTCTGTTCTGGTTGCTCCTCTTCTAGTCCAGCTCTCTGCTGTGGCCCGGGAAGGCAGTGAAAGATGGCCCAAGTGCTTGGGCCCTGCACCACCAGCATGGAAGACCAGGAGGAAGCACCTGGTTCCTGGCTTCAGATCGGTGCAGAAAAAAAAATCTAATCTTTTAGCAATTTTGAAATATATAATATATTGTTATCAACTATAGCCACCATACTGTGCCATAGATATCACAAACTTATTCCTCCTGTCTCACTTTGTCTCCTTTGACCAATACCTCCTCCAACTCCCACCATCTCACCACGTCCCTGGTAACCACCATGCTACTCTCTGCTTCCATGAGTTCAACTTGTTAGATTCCACATATAAGAGAGATCATGCAATATTTATCCTTCTGTATCTGGCTTATTTCACTTAGCATAATGTCCTCTAGGTTCATCTACATTGTCACAAATGGCAGGATTGCTTTTTTTTCATGGCTAGTATTCTATTGTGTACACAGAATATACTACATTTCTTTTATCCATTTGTCCATTGATGGACGTTTAGGTTGATTCCATGTCTTGTGGGTCCGCACTTTAAATTGCGGTGCTCTAGTTTACATTTGTCTTTTTTTTTTTTTTTTTTTTTTTTTTTTTTTTTTTTGACAGTCAGAGTGGACAGTGAGAGAGAGAGAGAGAGAGAGAAAGGTCTTCCTTTGCCGTTGGTTCACCCTCTAATGGCCGTCACGGCCGGTGTGCTGCGGCCGGCGCACTGCACTGATCCGATGGCAGGAGCCAGGACTTCTCCTGGTCTCCCATGGGGTGCAGGGCCCAAGGACTTGGCCCATCCTCCACTGCACTCCCTGGCCACAGCAGAGAGCTGGCCTGGAAGAGGGGCAACCGGGACAGAATCCGGCACCCCGACTGGGACTAGAACCTGGTGTGCCAGGCGGAGGATTAGCCTAGTGAGCTGCGGCGCCGGCTTTGTCTCTTCTTATGAAGCCTGAGCATTTATTATCCATTTTTAGGGACTGAAAACTGAAGGCCTATAGGCCAAATCTAAATTAATTTTCAATGTCTGTTTAGATTTCTTTGAGAAATTTGGAGTTGTGGTTTCCTGTTTCACATCCTCTAATAGCAATGATCAGCTGGAGCTGAGCAAAGCTGTACCATTAGATGTGGCATGAACTCTCTGATTCCCCACTATCCTCATCATATTCCTAGTATTCTTGGGCCAGCTCACCTCACGCTTGTGTTTGCCCAAACCCTGTAGGCATTCACGTCTATGATGTGCATTTGGCCAGAGTCATTATAATATATACTCTAATAATTGCTCACTTGCTTTTTTTTTTTTTTTTTTTTTTTTTTTTTGACAGGCAGAGTTAGACAGTGAGAGAGAAAGAGCGTGAGTGAAAGGTCTTCCTTCCATTGGTTCACCCCCCATGGCTGCTACGGCCAGCGCGCTGTGCCAATCCGAAGCCAGGACCAGGTGCTTCTCCTGGTCTCCCATGCGGGTGCAGGGCCCAAGCACTTGGGCCATTCTCCACTGCCTTCCTGGGCCACAGCAGAGAGCTGGACTGGAAGAGGAGCAACTGGGACAGAATCCAGCGCCCCAACCGGAAGTAGAACCTGGGGTACCAGTGCTGCAGGCGGAGGATTAGCCTAGTGAGCCAAGGCGCTGGCCTCACTTGTTTTCACAAGCAAATTCCTGGAGGGGAGAGACTATACCCTATATTCTCAGTCTGTCTCAGTAGATGGCCTAGTGCCAGTATAATAAGCAAGTGCTTTTTTCCCCAAATAGTGCAATGAACAAATGATGTATTCTATCTAGCTTGTAAATCTAACATACAAATCCTAAATCAAATGTACAAGACAGTTTTGCTAACATCCTAGGATGGATTAAAGGCAGCCATAAAATCTCTGAAAGATCTTTCCAGAAAGAGATGGGGGTCTATTTCCCCACCCTTTGAATGCAGGTTGCTCTCTGACATCGCTATAACCAGTGGAGCATGGTGGAATGATGTTATTCTAGTTCGAGCCCTGGCCTCTAAGAGGATTGCCAGCTTCACCTTGGTCTGCTAAGAAGTCTAGTTATCCTCTAGAGAGACCCTAAAGAGAAGCCCTGAAGATATATGGATTGGGGATAGCTCAGCTGAGCCACATCTTCCGACCATCCCTGCCTTGACAACAGGAATGGGAGTAAAGCTGCTGTGGATCAGACCTGCCATGAGCTTGATACAATTTAGGAATCACATGCAACACTGCAGGAAGCTGCAGAGTCACTTCACTGAGCCTTCCACCAACTCTTTTTTTTTTCTTTTAAATAGTTACTTATTTGAAAGGCAGAGTTATAGAGAGGCAGAGGCAGAGGGAGAGAGAGGTCTTCCATCTGTTGGTTCACTCCCCAAATGGCCACAATGGCCAGAGCTGCACTGATCCAAAGCCAGGAACCATGGATTTCTTCCAGGTCTCCCACACAGGTATAGGGGCCCAAGGACTTGGCCATTTTCTACTGGTTTCCCATAGCACAGAGCTGGATCAGAAGTGGGGCAGCTGGGACTCGAACTGGCGCCCATGTGGGATGCTGGCAATGCAGGTAGCAGCTTTACCCGCTATGCCACAGCTGTGGGCCCCCAAATGTACATTTTAATAACGTGATCTTCCCAAGAGTGTTATTGGTTAATGACTACATTTTTCTTCTACTATTCTTATAAAGTTATAAAGCAGTTTCTCAAAGAACTTTTCCCAACTATTGTCATCCATTTCTCAATTTCCTGTGGTAAACCCTGGAAACCAATTGGTGATAATTATGATTCAAACTACTTTAGCAGAATAGCAAGAGCTAGACTAGAATAAGGGTGGGAAGGCAATGGAAACAGAGTTGAGAGCTGCTTCATTAATTCCTGATGCTTTACTCCAAATTAAAGAGAAAAACAAAAATAAAAATAAACAGATCAAAGCCTTCTAAAAGAATAACTTTTCCACATTTTGATATGGCTGCTTTGTAATTATTTCAATAGTGATTATGTAAATATGTAGAAACTGTCCTTATGCCAACTGCCTCCAAGATCCAGAAAGTGGAGGGGGGTGGTGGACATTTGTGCAGAGAGCACACACACAGTGGAATAGGAAGATTTCTGGAATTACTTGCACATCACTTCTACAAGAAAATAACAGGAGGGAAGATATCTTGGTGTTAAATTGGAGTGAAAGGAGCTCCTGTGAGGAAGTGAAGACTCACGGCGAAAAGAAATAAGATTTTTTCGACTCCCTTGTTATGTGATCATGGTTGTACTCTGTGCCATAAAATAAAACCAAGCCTATATTAATTACAATAAGCTCAACCCCAGAGTGATTCACAATCTCTGGGCAGAGGTAGAGAGGACGTAACTGCATGTATTTGAAGAAATTTTTAAAACATTTGTGGGAAATGGAATGGAAAAATAAGTTTATTTTAGTGCAAAATAATTTTGAAATCCATGCATAGTTTTTTCAAAATGTGCATTTTCCATGAATTTTTGAAGACCTCCTCCTATTGCAAATGGAGAAGTGCTCAATGTATGGTGTTGAAAGTGTGTTGGGAAATATGGAATAACTAACTACACCCAGGGAGTGAGAGGGACCATTTAAGCTGAGTCTGAGGCATCAGTAGGGTATTTCCTTGTATAGCCAGAGGAATAAAATTTCTGGAAGTGAATTTAGTTTAATCCAAGGTTTGGAAGAATGAAGGGGCAGAGCCATTCCTGGAATAATGAGAGGTTAAAAAAAAAAGCTATCAGATATGGCTTAGTCATATGATGAGTTAATGGGGGAAGGAAGTGGGGAGAAATAAGGTTGCAGTAGCTTGCAGCGGAATTGAGTGTTTGGGACCAGATCATGAAGAGACATGCCCACCAGGCTAATGGGTTTGCATTTTATCACAGAGGCAGTGGGCATTAGGAGCGTTGTAAAGCACAGGGTGTGCCAGGATCACAGTTAGGGTTTAGAAATCACTCTGTATTGGTACCACAGGAGGGTGATCATATGGTTTGCTTTTGTAGCAATTGTCACAGCTGTCCTTTTTACATTTGTTGGAGTGATTATTTGATTACTACTTAATTAAAACCCAGAACACCATAAAAGCAAGGTCCATGTTTTGATTTTGCTCAGAACAGACCCCCTTAGTACCAAGCACAGTACCTGGAACAGAGAAGTTCAGAGATGATTTGGCAAGAGAGTCAACTTACTGAACAGTAGTGTGAGCCAGGCG